>NC_089314.1:15720513-15845513 GCF_036669915.1 Pocillopora verrucosa
ACCATGGCGTGTCGACGACCGTAAGCAAAATTCGATTACGATTCTGGATTCCTCAGATTCATAACATAGTAAAGTCCATTAGATACAACTGCGTCACTTGCAAGAAACTGGACGAAAACCTCAACAAGCAGGTCATGGGACAGCTTCCAGAAGAGAGACTTATGCCCTCACCACCCTGGCATAGTACAGCCATCGACCTTTTCGGACCGTTTAAAATAAGAGACCAGGTAAAGAAGCGAACAATCGGAAAGTGTTATGGGGTATTGTTCAACTGTATGAGCACAAGAGCAGTTCATATTGACTTGGTAGACGATTACAGTACAGAGGCATTTCTACTTGCACTGAGACGGTTTACATCTCTCAGAGGATATCCTGCAAAGCTATACTCTGATAATGGTCCGCAGTTGGTAGCAGCTAGTGAAGAACTCCAGAATATGACGAAGAAATGGAACTTAAAAGAACTCGAAACATTTGGAGTGAACGAAGGATTAAAGTGGGAATTCCCATCCGCGGACGCACCATGGCAGAACGGAATATCAGAAGCCCTTATAAAATCGATAAAGCGAGCTATTACTACAGCGATCGGACAGAGCGTTATGACATTTCCAGAACTTCAGACAGTCCTTTACGAAGTATCTAATTTAGTCAACGAGAGGCCGATCGGTCGTCATCCAACTTCACCTGAAGACGGAGCATATCTCTGCCCGAATGACATCTTGTTAGGACGTTCTTCAACAAAGGTTCCTAACGGGCCATTTAATGAAAGCGCAGACCCCAGAAAGCGCTTTTACTTCATACAAAACGTTGTTGACGCATTCTGGAGCAGATGGACACGAGACTATTTCCCAAGCTTGCTCGCACGCCAGAAATGGCATACTTGTAAACGTGATGTCATGGTCGGCGATATCGTGTTAATTCAAGACAGTAACCAGATAAGGGGGAAATGGAAGCTCGGACGCGTCATAGCAGCTAACCCCGGAAAAGATGGCAAGATCAGAAAAGTTACAATTCAGTACAAGAATCCAGCGCCGAATGAAAAAGTTGGTATATACAAGGGTCGAGGATATTCAACAATCGAGCGACCTGTACAGCGTCTAATCGTACTGGTTCCTTTCCACGATGATGAAGATTCAAAGGACATTAAATGAAACTAACTTACGAAATGTAAATTAAGAATTAGGTCAATACCTTCGGGAGGCGGGGAGTGTTTCGGCCGCGACGAAAATTAGATACGTCATAGCTACTTAATTAGGTTAATCACCGTTAATAACATTAGTACGGCAAGCTTCCTCCCGAAGTCGACATCTGAGGCCATCGGGTATGTAAAAACTGTGGTTCGTTTTCTTTGAACTTTGTTCATATAACCTGATAAACTGTTTGTAATCATAGGTTTCGAAAGACTCATCAATAAACAACAGAAAGTCCTTTGAAACGTGGCTATTTTATACCGTTAACGCTTCGGTCGAGGAAACAACGACCTTTCGACGGGAACGCATTTTTTTAACTCAACAGAAGGAAACTTGCGAGGACATTTAATTCTTTTTGTTTGTGTTGTTTTCGTCATTCGTGCACGCTTCATAAGATCGATAAGATTCTCAGGCGATGGAGGTTGTATTTCAAAAACTAGGTGCCAAAATGCTAGAAAATGGCGCAATAATGAAATAATAAATCCCTTATTGGATGGTTTAACATGTAATACGTCCGGACATTTAGCTCGTTTTGCTACGCAACTCGCAAAATACCCGCGCGTATTATATGTTAAACCATCCAATAAGGTGTATGTAACGGTTCACTGTAAAGTTAAGCAACCACACAGAGGACGACAACGAAAATGCAATGTGGGAGGCTAACCTTTCCTTCTGGAAATTTCATTGAGACTCTTGAAACTATTTACATTCATAGAATGGTGCTGACAAAGACATAAAGCTTTATTTGAGGTTATTCGTGTTGTTTCTTTGTACAGTTTAGCAGATTGCAAAACACATGTGCAGGTCTTTGCCCTGCAGTGTTCTTCCTCCCCTTCTCTTAAGCGATGTTCTCGTTGCCAACGCTGTTGTGGTTGCGTAAATTCCCTATTGTAAAGAAAAAATGCAGTTTGCATGGAATGAGATAACCAAAGTTGTAATTCATAAGTCTGTTTATCGTTTCCTTTTCTCGTGATTCTGTGTTCTCTTAGTCGATACTTACATCTTGCTGACTTATATTCTATTTTAAATACAAAATCATGATTAGGATAGGAACGAAGGATCCTCCACTGTCACTTGCTACTACACACTCTAATAAATCACTGTACATATCAATAAATAGGATAGCCGAGATATATTAAAATGAACTTATTGATGCGTTTTAGCGTATGATGTACATAAGACAATGTATGTTCCAATGCTACGTCTTCAGAAGATACTTAACAGTACGACCAGTGTTTTCGAGTCTCCCCTGGATGCTAGTCCATTTCAGGGTCACCCCCTCCCCCTCCCCCAGCAGTTAATACACCGGTTCCCATGTATCATCACCCGACTGAAGAGAGGCATAGTAAAGGTTAAGTGTCTTGCCCAAGAACATAACGCAGTGCCCTTACAAGAGCTATTTTTTGGGCCCAGTGCATACTAACCCGGCATAAGGTATATTTTTTGGTCCAGCGCATACCGTGACAATTTGTCCACCACGCCCCCATGCGTCTCTTTACAATAGTGACAGGGTTCGCACTCACCTTGAAAGTCCTTGAAAATCCTTGAATGTCAAAATAAAAATTCACGGCCTTAAAAGTCCTTGAAAATTGCAGACAGTGCTGGAAAGCCCTTGAATTCACTAAATTCACCCCATTTTTCAGTCTGTTTTTGTGTCTACCCCATTTTTCAGCCTCTTTTTGAAATAGAGTAAAATCGGGGCGAAGAGTTGATATGCCGGGTATACGATATAGCGCTTAGTGTGTTAAATTCACTAAATTCACCCCATTTTTTAGTTTCTTTTTGAAATACAGTAAAATCGGGGTGAATAGTTGGTTAGCCAGGTATAGGACATAGCGCTTAGTATGTTAAATTCACAAAATCCACCCCATTTTTTAGTTTCTTTTTGAAATACAGTAAAATCGAGGTGAATAGTTGGTTAGCCAGGTATAGAACATAGCGCTTAGTATGTTAAATTTACAAAATTCACCCCATTTTTTAGTTTCTTTTTGAAATACAGTAAAATCGGGGTGAAGAGTTGGTATGCCGGGTATAGTACATAGCGCTTAGTATGTTAAATTTACAAAATTCACCCCATTTTTTAGTTTCCCTTTGAAATACAGTAAAATCGGGGTGAAGAGTTGATATGCCGGGTATAGGATATAGCGCTTAGTATGTTAAATTTACAAAATTCACCCCATTTTTTGGTTTCTTTTTGAAATACAGTAAAATCGGGGTGAAGAGTTGATATTCCGGGTATAGGATATAGCGCTTAGTATGTTAAATTCACAAAATTCACCCCATTTTTTAGTTTCTCTTTGAAATACAGTAAAATCGGGGTGAAGAGTTGATATTCCGGGTATAGGACATAGCGCTTAGTATGTTAAATTCACAAAATTCACCCCATTTTTTAGTTTCTCCTTTGAAATACAGTAAAAGCGGGGTGAAGAGTTGATATTCCGGGTATAGGATATAGCGCTTAGTATGTTAAATTCACAAAATTCACCCCATTTTTTAGTTTCTCTTTGAAATACAGTAAAATCGGGATGAAGAGTTGATATGCCGGGTATAGGACAAAGCGCTTAATATGTTAAATTTACAAAATTCACCCCATTTTTTAGTTTCTCTTTGAAATACGGTAAAATCGGGGTGAAGAGTTGATATGCCGGGTATAGGACAAAGCGCTTAATATGTTAAATTTACAAAATTCACCCCATTTCTTAGTTTCCCTTTCAAATACAGTAAAATCGGGGTGAAGAGTTGATATGCCGGGTATAGGACAAAGCGCTTAATATGTTAAATTCACAAAATTCACCCCATTTTTTAGTTTCTCTTTGAAATACAGTAAAATCCGGGTGAAGAGTTGATATTCCGGGTATAGGACATAGCGCTTAGTATGTTAAATTCACAAAATTCACCCCATTTTTTAGTTTCTCCTTTGAAATACAGTAAAAGCGGGGTGAAGAGTTGATATTCCGGGTATAGGATATAGCGCTTAGTATGTTAAATTCACAAAATTCACCCCATTTTTTAGTTTCTCTTTGAAATACGGTAAAATCGGGGTGAAGAGTTGATATGCCGGGTATAGGACAAAGCGCTTAATATGTTAAATTTACAAAATTCACCCCATTTCTTAGTTTCCCTTTCAAATACAGTAAAAGCGGGGTGAAGAGTTGATATTCCGGGTATAGGATATAGCGCTTAGTATGTTAAATTTACAAAATTCACCCCATTTTTTAGTTTCCCTTTGAAATAAAGTAAAATCGGGGTGAAGAGCTGATATGCCGGGTATAGGATATAGCGCCTATTATGTTAAATTTACAAAATTCACCCCATTTTTCAGTCCCTTGAGGAAACTTGGTTTGAGAAATCGAGAAGTTCGAGAAATAATTGGCCATTTCAAAGACGAGCGGGTACGAACATATTTTTTCTTGGTACCAACCTTCAGTATCGATTTGATTGAAAACGAGGCATGTCATCGGGAAGAGCATCCAAAAATTAGTAAATTTACCAAATTTGATGGTTATTGGTTTAAACACAAAGGCATGGTACACTTTTAAAATAAGAGGGCTTAGTATGGATTGGAGGACGCCTGTCCCTCCAATCCATACTAAGTGTACCATGCCTTTGGGTGTAAACCAATAACCGTCAAATTTGGTGAATTTACTAATTTTTGGATGGTCTTTCAGATGACGTGCCCCATTTTTCAATTCAATCGATATTGAATGTTTGTACCGAAGAGAAAATATGCTCGTGCCCAGTCCTCTGCTCGTTTTTGAAATGGCCAATTGAGGGTAAAATTGCAGTCTTTAAGTAAGGAAAGTAAGTAAGTAAGGCCATTCCAGGCGACAGAACTTTTAATGCATTTCTTTATAAATAGCAGCGAACCGTTGACATGAGAAAACGCGAAGTTGTCTCGGGGGGCAGGGTGACCCTGGGTGGAGGGTCACTCGCGTTGAAGGAAGCGTAACCCTGGGGGCGAGCCAACTCTTTTTTCCTTTAAACTCTTTGTCTCGCCTTCCCGAGACAACTTCTCGCGTGCCGAGTTTAACATAATTGCTAGAATATAGGTTTTCAAGGGCAAATTTGTATTGTTAACATAAAATTTAACTCAGCAAAGGTAACAGTAGCGGAGTAAACGAAAGGAACTTAAAGGAAGGAGAAATGAGGATTTGAATATTTAAACGAGCTCTAAGTAATTATGCAAGATCGACTTTGACTCGGTCAGTAAGAACAACTCTTTTCATATAAACGCTCTGTAAAGATGGTTTGGTATGGAGGGTAACCCTCCTACCAGGGACAACTCTCCTTCATATAAACAGGGCCTAACGCTGCTTGCAGTGTCTTATTCACAAATATTAGCTAAAAAATTCTCACTCTTTGACTCGTTATCCGAAAAACGTTGTTAATATTTGTCACACGATTGATTACAGTCATTTTTGCTGCACATTGGACTTCAAAGAAAGACATTATATCCCCATACGAGTGCATTGTTAAGCTAAGCAAGCAGGAATTAAGTCAGCTTGGGAACATGATAAAAATGCATGGAGTGTTCTTAAAAATTCCCAAGTACTTATACAACACAACAAATCAGGAGGACAAGTTTTTATTTCTTTTATATAATGTTAAAGAAATTGTGCGCGCTACAACTTGTGACCAATCATAGAGTACGCAATTTGTCGATGATTTTACGTTGGTACTAAATTATAGTTGCACTGCGTTGTTAGGTATTACTTTCTCAAGCATCATATTTCCCACGATTTCAAGTCGAATTCTGTAAATGTTATCAGTGAACCAAGACAAAAACAGTACATAGGAACATTTGTTTAATGCTCCAGAAATGAGAATGTTGTCTAGCCTTAGATCATATACAGACTTGTCAAAACTACGGTACTTATTACAAATAGTCAGTAATCCTTGTCCGAATACTTAATATAAATAGTCCCACTTCAACATCACTATCATTGTCATCATCTTCATCACTTTCAAACTCTTCGCCTGCATTCCAGAAATCGAGTACATTGACTTCCTGGACATTGTCAACCATGTAATTACTAACTTCTGGAGAAGGTGTGATAAACTTTTTAAACATATTACAAGCACCAAAAAGTCGCACACGCTCATCGTACAGTTGCTTTGTATGGATGGAATAAAGACCTTTGAGATTGTTAGAATCTTTAAATTCATGGTGACTTGCCAACGAAGAGAGTCGACCTTCAATTTCAAGACATTGGTTGAAATATGCAGTGATAGTGTTAGACATTTCAGCGTCTTGATATTTCATCTCCTCCCAACATCGCGAAATCAAGTTCTGCGCATCAACTGCTGACCTTTTAATGCACACAGGAACACCGTCTTTGTTTGGGATGTTGATGGAGTAGATGGCACTGCTGACGTCACTAACATCTTCCCATGAAAGAGGGGAAAATGAAGAGTAATCATGTTGCCGGAGGATGTCTACAGAAGAGTTAAATACTTTTAACTGCTTGCGCAGATTGGTATTCTCTTTGGTGACGCCCTTACACAAACGTTTCGCCTGAGCTTGGCCATCTATAACAGAAACAGTTATATAAAAAAGTTAAGTTATTAATTGATATGTGGGTTGAGTCCGTTCTTGGTTGTCGTCTTTGCTCTAAGGGGTCGCCAGTTTTTCCTGACCCTCAGCTGACACTAACCCTCCATATTCCAATTCAATCTCATGCACGTAAACTTAAAAACGAGCTTTCTTGCTCCATGGGTAAACAAAGTCAATTAACATTTTTAAGTTTTACAAAGAAAAGTACACGTCAAGAGCGCGTAGTTCGATCTTTTTATACCTGTGTATTTCTTTTTTAGGGAAAGAAGAAACCATCTTCTTCTACCGGAAACCAGAATTAGATCCAGGGTCTGTTTTGCTCTTACAGCCTCACAAGTCACCAAACTGGACCTGTATTGTGGATCTGACGGAGACTTTGAATTTTGAACTGTTTTTCCATCTTCAGAAGACGTTCATGCAGACTGACGAGAGAACAACAAAATACACAACTTATTAAATACAGATGCATGGTATATTTTAGAAAATAGACTAGCATACAAATCCAGTTATTTAAAACAGTCAACAACATCAACGGATAAATTATGAAAAAGTGTATACCACGCGACCTTGCGACGAGGAGGAGGTAGCTTTTATAACCACAGGGTTCATAAAGGAGCTCAAGTTGCGAAAGGACGGAAGGGAATTGCCAGCAAAATCCTTAAAATACATAAGGTATAGAAGGAAGCATATATAATGGATTGGATTGCAATGAGATGACTGTAACCCACAAACCATTGAATTGTACTGAGATGATCCACAAATTATTGGATTGTAATAAAATGATTGTAATCCACAAATTATTGAATTGTAATGAGATGATTGTAATCCAAAAATTATTTACGTAATAACCATGTGCACCATGCGCAATGGCTTTACTGTAAAATTCCAGACTGAGGGATGAAATGTTTGCTTTATGGACTGAGCCTCTGGGTACGGTCCATAAAGCAAAAATTCAGCCCGAAGTCTGTTAAGTTATTTATTATATGCCTTCACATAGGCAAAGCAAGCGGAATAGAGAGAACATCTACATTGCCTATCATTTACGTCACAATTTCATCAGGGTAATAAACTTATGAAGAAAATCTTCTTCAGAACTCATATTTAAAGAAGAGATACATGTTTTGTTCAATGTTCAATTTTGTCTTTTTTCAACGAAGTTTCTTTCAGGGAAAGTCACTAAGTTCACTAGGTTTTGTGGGGGGAAAAATCTGTAATGCCCATAAGCAATTACCGGGGGATTCTGGACCCCTAATTAACCAATCAGAGTGCACGTACTATCGCAGCCATATAATAATGGATTGTAATAAGATGATTGTAACCCACAAATTATTGCATTGTAAGGAAATAATTGTAATCCACAAATTTTTGGATTGTTATGAGATAATAGCATTCACAAATGATTGAATTTAAATTAGATAATTGTAATCCACAAATTATTGGATGGTGATGAGATGATTGTAACCCATAAATTATTGGATTGTAATGCAAATATTGTAATCCACAAATAATTGGATTGTAATGAGATGAATGTAATCCACATTTTGGTTTTGTCCTCGGGTACCGGTACACAAGAGCCGATACAAAAGACCAAAAAATACATAACAGCTAACCAATGACTCCTAAACAAAGAAAATACAATGGTTATTCCTTTACGCACCGGTACAGCACCGGTGCACGAGGACAACTAGACAGTTCATCAGTTATCTGGAATGCGATGGATCGTTGTGGGACTATATATTAATACACATAAACATGCTAAATGTGACTTTATTTGTAGATTGGAATTTTTATTTTCAGTTCTCGAAATGACAATAATCTTAAATATAAAATAACTGTCATGATATTCATTGTAACTGATGGCGAGATGACTGTTAAGCCGCACATGCATGAATCACTATTGTGAATACTGGTACTTGTAGCCCGCAAATAAATGGCTCTCATTAATTTAAATGAGATGCACGATTACTGGTTTATAAAATATTGTGATGGTTTGCTTACCTATCGACCCGTGAATTTTTGAGAGGTAAATAAAGGCTTAGAAATATTTATAACTTATCGATCATATCCGATCATCAAATCATCAGACAAGTGCCTCGAACATTAAACAAAGTAGAATACCTTTTATTATTAGTGATACTCACCTTGAAAATGATCGATAAACCAAATTTACGACCAGAAAGGTGTCGGCTAATTGCACAGATAAAGCGTGTGAGCTTGCAAATAAAGGAAAAATATATCTCTTCTGAATCGATCGATCCGAATTAGCGCGCCAGTGATACGTAGATTACACACGACATTTTAGCTACTCATTCACCCCTCCCCCAGGTCTAGATTTGTCAATAGGTCTATCCCGATTACAATGCATTAATTGACTGGTTACAACGTCATTACAAGTCCAGTAGTTACTGGGTTACAACGTGAGGAACGGGTGACAACGAAGGACCGTAGCCGCTTGAAAATACCGCTGACTAGCACGCGTGTTGATCGCTTTGCGAGCTGTGACTGCATCGTTGCTCGGTCCCAGAAACCGTCAATTCCCCCCCCCCCCACCCCACCCATCAGTAGGTATACTATCAGTCGATAGTATACCTACTATAAGATTTTACGTCGTTAGCTAATCGCGTAATTTCTTCAAGCCGGTAATATATTTACTATGATATTTTACGCCGTTCACATATCTTGTTTAAAAATAGAGAAGCCTTTACTGTGCTCTTTTCTGTTGTAAAGCACACAGGAAGCAGCTAGAGCAAGAAAGCAGTGAAGGGGGAAATGTAACGAACGGACGCTGACATTAATCGATCCGACAACGTCGCATTGGACAAATGGTTTTAATTTTCTACGGAACCTACTAGCTTCTATCAGTCATCAAAATAATTTATTCTGCTTGAGAGCTCGTAAAAACTGACATACAATTGGTAAAAATAAGACTATTACTACACAATGTACGTTAATTGAAATATCCTAAACTCGAACACGAGGGGCGTGATAACAAATCAGTCTAAACGAAAGAAATATCCTAATCGAAACAAAACTGCCTTTGGTGGTACACGTTTCGGTGTCTAAATACAAGAATAAACATAGAATAAAACATAGAATACCTCATCCCCTAGTCTAGAACTCTAGTACTTGACGATCCTTCTAGCCATCTTCCATATAATTTAGCAATAACACGTGTCTCGTTCACCGAAAAAAAAAACATAATCCCACAATTCCTAGGTATGGAGAAAGATGTTTTTCGTCTTGTCACGAGCGTGGGACAAAGAAAAAATTCTGAGTCCCCTTGAGGAATCGAACCACAGACCTTCGCTTCCGCGCTCTGAACTGTTGGCGGACAGATAAAAAACAAATAGTGTGATTTGTTACATAGAATATTCACAGCGCTGAACTTGAAGCTAAGGAAAAAAATATGGAAGGAATAGCATAAAACTGGTTAGGACGGTTTTATATGGCTGAAACAATCAGTAAACGATAGAACAGAGATAAAAATTCAAGCTCGAGCGTTTTTCGAGTGGTCAGTTTTCAAATGCCTCTGGTCTATGGCGTGTATGGTGGCCGAGGACTGCCACACAAAATTTTACAATTTTTCAAAGATTTAATAAAAAAATAAAAGAAAAAAATCAAAACTGAAAGTAAAATGGAACGTGACTGCAAAACAAACGAAAAACAACGATTGAAAGTAAAATGAAGTAGCAAGCAAATTTAAAAGCAAAAGTAATTGCATTATCAAAGTAAAAATCATTTCAAAATTAAACTGAAATCCAAGAGCAATTCATGGCGAAACTAGACCCTGTGAGCAGGGTAACTGGGATACCTGGATGGTACTGGATCCTTGGAATCAAGTGTAGTGATACTATGGGTGTCGGACTAGTATACTGAAATAGTGAGCCCAAGTCTGGCCAAGGGCATACACCTATTTCAAAACATAGGCATGCTATGCATGCAAGAGTTATTTTTTGTAGGGTGGGTGGATTACTTGAAACATTGTAAGTGGTCTACATTTTACAAAAGGAAAGAAGAGTATTGACGCGGAAAAGAATGAAAATGTCGAATTACCTCACACACAGGTATTTTGTGGCAGATTATGTGTTGTGCGAATAAATGTAACCAAAAATAGACTTTATGGGTGCCACGGATACCTGGTAGTACAAAATGCAGACAGCAGACTGCAGACCGGATCCAAAATATAGACTGTAGACTGCAGAGTGGGTACAAAATGCAGACTGAGAATCTGAAGAGTTTTTTACGTCTGGTATATAATAACATGTCATCTTACAGCTTACCAAGCGTCACACAATCGCTTTTCCACGATCGGAAATTTTCAACGTTTGGCCCGTTTGGCTCAGTTTCAAATGCCTTCATAACATGATCTACTTTAACAGCACCATCACTGAAAAATATGTCAAAATGACGAAGCCTTCTATCAAGCATCACACTCCACGCGTAAAACGGAAAGTCAAGAGTAAGGAAATCTAACATCTCTCATCTTTGTAATCCTTCCCTGACATATTTCAGGAAAGCCTCTTTAAGATCGGCTTTATTTTTCCACAAGGCCTCTCTGAAATCTGACATCAAAATACTAAAAAACTCTTCTAAATCACTCAAGATCAAAACAACTTCACAACTTGAGTAAATGGACACCACAGAACGCACGATGGGACATACAATCACGCCCGCACAGTATCATGGCAGTGGCATCCCTCGGCCACAGCGATATTTAATTAAACTTTCGTTTTGATTTGATTTTGTGTTTATTTTTTATTTCTACGTGAGTTTCCCTTGGATTTCAGTTTAATTTTGAAACGATTTTTACTTTGATAATGCAATTACTTTTGCTTTTAAATTTGCTTGCTACTTCATTTTACTTTAAATCGTTCTTTTTCTTTTGTTTTGCAGTCACGTTCCATTTAACTTTCAGTTTTGATTTATTTTTTCTTTTACTTTTCATTAAATCTTTGAAAAATTGTAAAATTTTGAGTGGCAGCTCTCGGTCACTATAGGCGTGACATACCGCTCAAAATTCAGCCAGGGTCGGCACAGTTAGATCTGTCTTCGACTTCAGTTTGTTTAGCGGTTTTCTTAAAGCGATGCCCCTGGGGATCCTATTGGATATCTCTCCCGTTTGGCACTCGTTCTGGTCGAGAACAATTTTTATAAGTCATGTTCCTAATTCGATTTCGGAAGCATAACCTCTTATTTTGGCTTTGTTTACCGTCACTGACGTATCGCTTTTTGCCTCTCAGTTTAAAAAGGTCGTGTGATCGGCCGCGTGTGAAGGTGCAGCGCACCTGACTCCTTACGCACACACTGCGAATTATAAGCTATATAAGTAACGAACTCTCTTTTCCCTGAAGCCTGAGTTCTATAGCCTCTCGTTTGAACCTGGGTTTCTTGCTCCAAAAAGAGACTCAGGCTATGTAACACCAATTTGTTACGCAAGGCTTTAGTCCAGTCCCAGACGGTTAGAATTCAGCTCGTTGCAAGGTTGGCGGGTTATCCCGACATTTCGACTGTTCGGCCAAATGTGGATTCTTCAAGGTCAGCAAGGAAGTTCACATTTGGAAAATACAGGTCCGTATCTCATTATCTTCATTTCACTTATTGACTTAACAGCGAGCTACTGCATCTCTCCTTCTCGGAAAACCTACGCCATGTTTTTTTCTTCAGGTATTTTGCTAACGGTAGGAGTGGATCATGTAGTAGGAAGAAAGGGTAAGTCTGATGCTGGTCGCGTTGATTTTCTGTTTGTAAGTCTCGACCGGCTGTAGTCTGCTCCAAACCTACCATGGCGTTTTATGGACATGAAGAGAATTTAATAAATGTTTCATTGCTGATCGGGCTTCATGCATGTGTAAGTGTTGGTGATGGAACGATATTTCTTTACTCTGAGAACAGTTGAAGAATTCCATCGGTTTTCTTTCGAGTCTGAATGACTCGTGGTCTAAATTTTTAGTATTGCTTGAAAAACAAATATTCTAATCATACTTAGAGGTTACTTTTATTTGATTTTACCGCACGAGTTAAAGAAGTCATTAGTTGCATATGCAAGCTCAGGTTTTATGAATTAATATAGTTGTTTCTATGTTTTTAGATTGCCCAATTTTAATACAAGGTGATGCTTCCATAAGTCGCAAGCACAGTGTTCTCACAGTTCAACACGATGTGGCTCACTTGGTAATCAATGTTTATTTCACTTGTTTCTTCACTTCTAATACTGTAGTTTTCATTGGAGTGTCAAGTTAATCCAGACTTCCTTTGCTTTAGTTTTACCTCACTCTGGTGTTGGTCAAGAAAACTCTTATTGTCCTTCAAACTAATCAGAGGCAAAACAACACCAATTGTGATTTGGCTACTTATATTTCTCACACTTACCACAGTGATCTGATTTAGTGCCTGGGGGGGCTTATTCACTCTGGTTACCTAAAGGAAGGGCACTTATTCGAAACGGGGTCCTTAATAGGGACAGATCACTTTAATGCTTATTTGAAAAGGATTTAGTAAAATGAAAAATGGAATTGCTGTCCCTGAATTCTTCCAGGCTAAAACAGTTTAAGCCAAGCAATCACCACAAATTTTAAGATGAGATCATTTGCTTTAAGGAACTGTGCACTCACACAGACATAATAGCTGAAAGACTGAGATGAAGGCCTTTGTAATGAGGCTATGAATGAGCAATTACATGTTGATCTCAGTGATCGGTAACAGTGCTACTGCTGAAACAGGATAGGGGCATGTTTTGTTACAGGGACGCTTATTGGAATGGTCACTAATATACATTGTATTAAGGTATTGAGAGAAGGCAATCAGAAAACTTCACACTTTAATTAGATCCATATTTCTATTTTTATTGACATGAATGAATAAATTTTTCCTCTTTTCATTAGCTGGCAGTATTTCCTCTTGAAATAAAAAAATTACAAACCCTCATTGATGAAAAAAATTGACAGGATTTGAGCTTCAATAGTTACCCTATTTTGTTGCCTTGCTTAGAGTGAAGAGCTAAAGTGAGAAAAAAAGGCATGAAAAGATTCCTATCAATTTCATGTGTATGGTGGAAGAAACCCACAGTAATTAGCTGGCAGTTTTTCTCCATGAAATAAAAATCACAAACCCTCATTATTGAGACAAAAATTGACTAGATTTGAGCTTGAAGAGGTACTCTATGTTTTCCTGGTGTTGCCTTGGTAAGGGTGAAGAGCTTAGGTGTGAAAAAGGCATGAAAATATTCCTTGACAATTCCATGTGAAAGGAGGAAGAAACCCCCAATAATTGAGGTGTACACAGGTACTCTTTTTAATTCCTTTTATAATTACTTCACACTTATCTTACAGAATGATCCAAACAAAAGGTCACAAGTGGTTCTTCAGGACTGCTCCAAATATGGTACCTCTGTTAATGGGGTTAAAATCAGAGGAACATTTAACTTGAAAAGTGGTGATGAATTATTGTTTGGAAAAAATAACAGCTATTACATGTAAGTAGTAAAGATATTTTTTTAAATCCCTTATATTGAGAGAGATCTATATACAGTCTTTATAAAGGTAGTGCTATTTTCTCTTCAGGTGAAGCAGTCTTATATATTTGACATTGGTCAGTTTTTTGCCTCAATTTTTTTTGTTTAACCCCATGAATACACCTTGAAAATAAAGATCAATAAATGTCTCATGTCAAAAAGATGAATAAAAAACCATTGATTCCAGGCCAGTGAAATCTTAGAAAGCTTTTGTAATGCAGTCAAACCAAATCCACTGGATTTCTGAATTGAATAATCTGGCTATGGATTCAATTTTTTTTAAATTCATTAGTAACATCTAAATGTTCATGGACATTTGTTTACTTGGATGATTGATGTAAGATACAGAGAGAGGAAAGATAAATTCTGAGCCTCATCATCAGATGAGGAAAGATGAGTTAAAAACATTTTTTCACAAGTGTAACACAAAAGAAAAAGTTCCTGCTGAGGATTCTTGTTACAGTCAGTTTTGATTTCCAAGTCAGATGACCTCCCCTGTAAAGAAGGGAGCTGGTCTATACTCTACCTTAGGTTTGTTATGGGTATTGTCCTACTTACTTCTGAGTTCAACAATTTTGAAAACTTCCATTACAGGGAAGTCTTGCTATTACTTGGTGTATTTTAAAAATTGTACATTCAGTTTTGACTGTCACCTCTGTTGTCCATGAGGGCTCACAGATTTTTAAAATGTTTCTTTAAGGTTAAAGTACAGTCCTTTGATTGTTTGTACATCATGTCTTGATGAAAAAAAGAAAGAGGCTTTGAAAAGTGAAATTCATGAACTTGGTATGTATCATAAGGGAGATTTGTAACATACCTGAAAAAATTACAGGTTTCTTACTGGCTGAAAATGAGTTCTTTTTTTCATGTAACACGAGTGCAAATTACAAGTAGTGTGCATACTGTCAACATTTTGTCTGTCTTGACTTTCTGTGATGCCTTTTTTATGTAAATTATTATTATTGTTATAGCATGGTTTCTTGTGCAATGGTGTAAATAACCACTTAGAAATTTTTCAAAGACTACAAATTGGACTTTCCCTATGTGCTTGTGCAATTTTGTTGTCTTTGAAAAATTTACTTGAGCTTCATAATAGTAAAGTGCACTCAAAGTCATGTTATCATTGATGCTAATCGATAAAAATTATTTGGTTTTGCTTAGTGTAAATGGTTTATACCTCTGTGAAAATCTTTAAACTCTAATAGTGGCTATCATTCCAATAAAAATAAGTGTAATGTTTCTTAACTGAAGATACTTGGAAGTGAGCAAGTGATAAAGATACACCCTATATGACAACTACATGGAAAAATGCCATCTGAGCAAAGAGAAGAGCTTTTAAGAAGTATCTATATGAAAGGACTCAACAAAACTGGGAAGAGAAAGTGAAATGTTGCAATGAGGCAGTCAGACAAAGAAGAAGTGCTGTATGGCAATACTGGAAGAAAAAGACTTCTGACCTTAAAGAAAACTCAAGAAATTTTCGAAAATTTTTCAAAAATTTTTAAACTGTTTCTTGGCTCTAGGAAGGGGGTCATGGGAACTGATATAAACTTAAAAGTTGACAGCAAGATCATTAGCAACCAAGAGACTGTTGTGGAAATATTCGCAGATCATTTTGAAACAGTAAATATATGTTATTTGCCGGCTGGGAGGTCCGTATGATGAAAAACTGTGACCGAGTTCTTGAAAATTCTATGGCCGAGGGCAGCATTTCAAGACCGAGGTCACAGTTTTTCACCATATGGACTGACCCTTAGCTGGTAAATAACATATTTATTTTTTTTAAACTTGACGAAATTCTTTCCGAAAGAACCCAAATAATTTAAATACGGCAAGATCTTCCATAAACTGAACAATTTTTGAGTGAGTAAATGGTAGTTAAAATAGAGGTGATGCAAATTTAGGAGAGATGCCTCACTGAAACCTTTTCTATTTCAGTAACGATAAAGGTGATTTAAAAGGCTTCCAAACAAACTTTGAAACATTATTTTTACAAGTATCTGTCACAATCTGACACCTGTCAGTTAGGGAGCACACAAGAAAAAAAAAGTGCAAGAGCATTTGAAAAACAACGGCAGAAGTTTGGCAAGGACTGTCAAGACAATTTTTTCTTCAAAAACAGTCAATGATCTAACGGAAAGTATTTTTCACTCTCATCAACGATTCATTCATATACGAAGATTTACCTCTGTTCATTAAGTAAACAGCAAGGAAAGCAATTGTGAGTAAATTCAAATTTTTTATTTTGAAGTTGTGAGAGTTTGTTCATTTGTTTGCTGCAATAGCATGTGTAAATGTGGTCTTTCCTCCACAAAAGCTAAATTTGAATGGCACACTCCAATGAAAGAGATGGGGATTTAATGTGGCCTTTTCTCATCAGATTCCTTCAGTTTCTGTTGTGCAATTTACGGTACAAATGTCCAAACTGAACAGACGAGAAAATTCAGATATTACCCGGTAAATGAATGAAAGTTCCATCATTCAGTTTAACTGTAACCAAATACTTCATGTTTTAACTTTCTATGTACTTTTTGTGAATGATTAAAATTAATTGCAGACGGTTTTTAGGCAGCTTGTCAACCAACGTAATGACACTATTTACCTATATTTTTCTGTCAACCAAAGTGATTTGAGACAGAGAAAAGAAAGGATTCATAAATTATTTATTGGCTTGAGGTAGTGACCGACGTGTTTGCTTAAAAATACTGCCCAGCCGGAAAAATGAGATATGTTTATGAAAAATGGCAATGAAAGTTGGGATGTACTTGGCGACTCACGAAAGCGTTACCGTAGCCCGTGGGCAGAGATAGGAAAATACTGACTAGGTAAAAAAACCAATCAGATTGCAGGAATTGTTACCGTGCCCTCTAAAAAAAAAACAAGCGATATCGGAGATGTCAACTTAAGAAACTCCTTGGTGAGTGACTTAAATAACCATCCAAGTGTCTTGTAAATATGAATAGCGAATAGTTTGAAACCAATGATCAAGTCCAATCCAGTTAACCAAGTACAAGTTAGAAATGCTCTGGAGTCACTTAATACAAGAAGAGCATCTGGATGTGACAATTTGCAAGCCAGAGTATTGAAGTATGTGTTGCATAATCAGCTATTCATTTGAGCTATCATTAATCCTATTCATTCCGCCATTCACATTTTGTCACAATATAAATACTTGTTAATAAGTGTATATTGTCCCAACTGTAATATATGCAGAAATGCTACCAATTATATAAACTCATGAGTTTAGGTCTAGATAGGATTATTACTTTGATTAGTGTGTGTATGAATAAAAAACTTTTGCAGAACCAAGTAGTTCACATGGTGTCTGCATTTAACAAACCCAGCCAAGACAGCAATCACCGCTAGCTCTTTGGAAACATCAACCCTCTCAATCTACAATGGCTGCATTGGAGAATTTACCAGCACCAAAAGGAAACTTCATGCCGGGCCCTGAATGTTGCCAAAAGTGCTTGGATTGGGTTGAGGAATGCAAACTTCTTTTGAATGGTCTGCTAGCTTCGAAGAGCAAAGCTTTGAAAGCAAATTATGTTCTCATTTGGGTAGGATAAGCTGGAAGAACACACATTAAGTCACTGAATCTCATCACGGAAGAGAAGGGAGATCCAAGCGTGCTGTTAAAAAAGTTCATAGAGTGGACAAAGCCAAAATCCAATGCACTTGCAGCCGCATCAAACTTCCGCCACCTGGAGCAAGGTGATCTTAGCCTTGCAGAGTACATTGGCAAAGCCACTATTCTGTGTGACCAGTGTGAATATCCTCCAGAAGCCCGCAATCAACTACCTAGGGATGCAATAGTTATTGGACTACCCTCCAAAGAGGCCTATTACAAACGCATTGAAAAAGATTCAGAATTGATGCTAGAAGAGGCAATAGAAATCACTCAGAATCAGGATGCCACAGCACACCAAGTCGGTTACATGCGACCGGAATTCAAAGGCGAACCACTACAAATGGAAGTTCATAAACTCCAAGGAAACAGGCAATCAAGAGCCAGCCAGAACAGACAGCAGTCACAAAAGACCAGCTTCCAATGATCAGAAACAAGGAAGGTCAAAGAAGGAAACTTGTTTCTACTGTGGAGCGAAACAGTCACATCCCAAAAGTGAGTGTCTGGCAAAGAAGGCAAAGTGCTTCAAGTGTGGGAAGGAAGGGCATTACGGTTTCGTGTGCAAATCATAGAGTAAAGATGCACATGTTAATGAGTTACAAGTCCAGTCTAAGCCAATTTACTTCAATGCACCTATTCATCACCTCAAGACAGTAACAGTGGAAAGTCTCAATCATCCAAAATCAGAACCTCACATCCGCCCGCTATGGCTCAGCCAGGAATCTTCATCCAGAAATCCAGAAACCTGCTGTCCAAGCTAAAACAGATAAGTCTATCAAAACACTCGTGGAAGAGCCTGCTAAAACCACTGTTGGTCCAGTAATCACAAGAGTTCAGAAATGCACTGATCCAGTGGTACCAGTGATCCAAAGGAGCACCAAAGAGAAGATAACTATTAATGGAAGGACACACTCATTGCCCACAACTAAGGATTACTTACTGCAGGAATGCGCCGATGTTCAACACCCACCACACCAAGTTGCAGTCAGCCTAAAACCACTCTACAAAGCAGAATTGGAGAGATTGACCCAGCTTGGAGTCATTAAAGAAGTAAGGGAGCACACTGAGTGGATTAACTTGATTGTTCCAGTTAAGAAACTTGATGGTTCCTTATGATTATGTCTTGATCCAAAAGATCTCAACTGAGTGATAAAGAGGAATCAGTGGTACAGCAGGACAGTCAATGACATCTTACCGGAATTAGCAGATTCAAAGTATTTCAGCTTGCTTGACATGAAAGCTCATAGTTCCTGAGAAATTGCGTAGCAGAGTCCTCCAAACTATCCACGAGGGTCATTTTGGTTTTGAGAAGATGTAACTAAGAGCCTGAGAAGCAATATTCTGGCCAGGAATAACCTCAGATTTACTACAGGCAGCACAGGGTTGTGAAGTGTGCCAGAGGTTTTAGAGGAGCCAGCAACGTGAGACACTGTTGCCCCATGAAGTTCCTCAAGGACCTTGGGAGAAGTTAGGAATTGATTTCTTCGAGTTTCAGTCTACTACCTACCTCCTGATAGCAGACTACTACAGTAGGTTTCCTGTGATCTGGAAAGTACACAGCACCAACGCGAGCGCTACCACCAAGATTCTGACGCAAGTGTCTAGCGAATATGGAGTACCTCAAACCGTTATGACAGACAACAGCCCCCTATTCCTTCTCGTCGAAGGAATATGCAGCCTTTGCAAATTAATACCGCTTTGACCACATCACGTCAAGCCCTCGTTACTTGCAGAGTAATGGTTTCATTGAACGTATGGGGCAGACAGTCAAGCAGTGTATGAGGAAATGTGCAGTTACAGGACATGATCCAAGCTTAGCTATGTTGATCTACAGAGCCACGCTTTATTCGTCCAGCACAAGAGATTGCTCTGATACCTGCCGAGAGTATGAGGTGTGGCCACAGCAGTAGCAGCGAACGACCAAGACATGTGATTACAAGACCTAAAAGACTTATAGACTTATGGCATTTCTGTAGTGCTACTGATAGGAGAAAGCTCAAACGGATTCAAGAAAGAGCAGTACAGGCAGTTTTCCTAGATAAGCAATCAAGCCACCAAGCATTACTGGACAAGAGTGGTCTAATGATGCTTTAGAGCAGAAGACTGCAAGTAATGCTATAATGCTATAATGCTATAATGCTAAGGGTGAAACACAAACTATGCCCCACCACAACATGCAAGCTATTTCACACGCATTGTTCATCCTACAACTTAAGGGTGGTGGAGTTTGCCATCCCCTGATTTAGGACCAAGAAATATAGTAAACATTTGCTCACCTACCTGGGACCAAAGTTGCGGAATGAGCTACCAAGCAAAATTAGAACCCTCCCATCATTATTTAGTGTTAAAAATCGTATCCATAAATTTGATTTCAGCTTAATGGTAGAAGATGACAATTGTTCCAATTGCATCCTTTGAATTCTTAATCATTTCTCCTTTTAATAATTTATCCCATTAGTCAATAGCTAATAGGTTTTTAACTATATTATATTGTTAGGCTTTTTTTAAATAGTTCATTAGAAAATAGTTAGTAGGTTATTAACTATATTAAGGGTCCCCTATTAGTAGAGGGGTTTTTAACCCCGTCAGCTAGATATTCAAGACAGATTAATAAAGTTTATGAATGAACGAATAAAACCTTACGAATCTTTAAGAAAATTTTTGAGATTTGATACATTGTTTGAAGTAGGGAACATTTTCAAGATTTAAAAATCCTTAAGTATCTGAATTGCATTGGATCACTTTTTTTTCATGCCATGGTATGTGTGATACTAGTTATGGTTACATATTGGAATGTAGGATAACTACATTTTATGCTGTAGAGAACTTATTTTAATTCAAGGAAAATAATTTTAATAATTCCAGGAGGTCACTTAGTGAATGACTGGAGGCAAGGAATTGTGAGTCATCTAGTGATGGATGAATTGACATTTACTATTAAGGTATAGTATGATTAAAAGTCCTCTAGCTTTTTTGAACTTTTTTAATGGAATGAAACTTTTTTCATTGGTTGGTTTTTTTTATTTTTGAGTTGTAACCCTTGGTGAACAAGTGAAACAATTGGCAGCAGTTGAATTAAACAATGAATTTCAATCTGATGAGATCCAGCCACTCATTAGTAGTAAACATTGTTGAACACACAGATAATTATTGATGTCATACAACAAAAGCACCCAGTGAAAATCTGGGTGGGAAAAGATGCAGGGGGAGGGGGAATTTGCAAAATTTCACCATCTGTTTTGGTTACCACAAAGGCAATCTATACACTTGACTGCCTGGGTACTAGTACCTAGTTTAGGGTGGAATTATCTTAACAGTTTTATTATTTAGAGGCTTCTTTTGACTCTTTAAGTCTCTGTTACATGAAGAGAATCACAAAGAACTGTGTAATATGAAACCACAGGAGATTTGCCAAAGCAGCATTATTTCCCAGGTATCAACATGCAAGTACCGGTAATATCATTTAATATGGCCTTACTCTTTTTTAGGTCATTCATGCATTAGCTGAGTGCAGGCCAATTGTCAAGCCTTCTTACTTTGGAGATGTTATAGAAGCAGGGAATATAAGATCCACTATTCCTGCAGCTGAAAGGTATAGCATGTGATTCATTTATTCCAAAGCACAGGCACGGATGCAAATATCTCTTAGTTTTCTGTTGGCATCAATCATACAGACAAACTCACCAAGACAGCGTGTTAATTTGGTTTTATCAACAAAGTTGAAAATGTAAAATGGCCACCTTAGAGAGTTATCAAAGCTGATGTTTCGAGCATTAGCCCTTCATCAGAGCAAAATATGCTGTTTGACTTTGAAGTACAATTGGAGAAGGAGTGAAAGTGGTCTTTTGACATACATTATGTGGCAAATAAATCATTTTTCCTCTTCAGTAAAGGTTGGAAAAGACTCCCCAGGTTTCTATGCTTTCAAATTTTGGGTACAGCTTGGGATATGCTTGCTATGGGACCAAAACTTCATCTTCAATAATAGACTTAATAGGCCTCAGGCAATAGATTTTTGTTCAGTTAGAGATCTTTTTAATGTTAATATTTGTGTTAGGTTCTCTATTCCTTTGTATTCATCTTTATTTGTGTGCTCTCCTCTGGGTTATAACAAGTGGCTGTTCAGATCCTTTTTATGATCCAATGTACATGTGTAAGGCTATCAATGATAAAATGTTTTGCTATGCCTGCAGCTACCTCCCACTCTTGAAAGAGGAGACTATCAGTTCTCAAGATACCAGTTTTCTTCCCAATGAGGCCAGAAAGACTTTGTTCAAAGGCAAAACATTTATTTTCATCAGTAAAAAACAGGTAATTTATATCTGGATATGGTTGCCGAAGTGGTCACACTTTGTTTTTAGGTTTTGTTGTGTATTTTTGTGGCTACTGCCTCCTGTAGGGTGGCAAAACCACATAAAGTATGTTGTCAAAATAAGTGAGCGAGTGTAACAATAGAATTCCAATCTTGACCTGATGTTTTCTGGTGCTACATATTGTTTGTTTTTGAGTATCTTTGTAGTTGGACATTTGAACTCGACACACGGTTGAGTTCTCTCTTTTCAGAATTTCTGGTCTGTAGCCACTAGCATATGTTTTCAGTTCTTGCCTTGACACTAAAGAAGACAGCAGAAGATGATAAATTTCTGACAATGATTTCAGGATTATGGGTAATTTTTCTTAAAGAAAGTTTTCCTTGCAGAAATACCTTAATAGGTGTTATTGGCGTATCATGAAACTAAGTGGAGAATTTAATGGATGATAAACATCTCAAAATAATTTCACAGTGGCATTCACTGACAAATATTTTACATCAAAACTTTTCCTAGCAGAAATATCTGAATAGATGCGATCTTCACATTCTTTGAAAATAGAGCACTTTACCATTTTAATCAGTGACTTATGCTGATAAGAGGCACTAAATCTATGATGGAGAAAGCTGCAAAATACAACACCTTGAGTTATTCAATAGAATGATGGAACGAAGGAGTGGTTGATCGGTGGAATGGCAGAATATCTTAAGATGGGGAGTGATGGAATATTCTAAAATGCAGAATGCCTTTTTGTATGAAACAAAAGTCTTAATAAAATGGAATTGCAATAAAATAAGAAAACTGTGTATAATTGGTAGGCAAAATTATAAGAAGCATACAATTAGGTGATCATTGCTGGAGCCTAGAGAATAGGGGAACCATTAAGCTTTTGACCTAGCCCCTTTGATCATTATTATGGAACTATTTTTATCATCATTACTATTGTTGATTTTATTATTTGTTACCTTTTAATTGTTGGTTGAATGTCAGTTAGGCAATATATTCTTGAATCATTTCTCTCTTGTGGCACAGGGTACTCATGGATATGTGGGATTCAGCAGGTTTTCTGTTTTGCATGTGAGACAAATACTCTGCAACACAACCTTTTAGTGTCATTATATAACCTCTACTTCTTTTCAGTGCCATAAAACTGTGCTATATCTGAAGCCACATGCAGTCCTTAACTGTCTTTTTTTTAGTACAAGAGAGTACACTATGCTGTGGAATCAAGTGGTGGAATCACTTTATTGAGGGACAATCCTGGGAGTGGGAATGATGACTTCTTGGTGTCAGGTAATGTTTGTGTTATGATGGTGGACACAAAAGATCAAAGTACACTACCTGTTACTTCTCAGCAGTGGATTTTACATGTTACAGAAACTCTAAGAAGGTTAGTATGGGTTCATGTTTCCTCTCAAGGATCTTTTATAATGTTTTACAATTTTTTTTTAACTGCCAGGGGTTTGCAAGAAATCTGGTCAAAATGCATCCTGTTGAGTTTTTTCATTTGATTTGATTTAGAGCTCAACATATTTTGTTGTTATTTGCTACTTGTATCACTCAATCTTCAGTTGAAAAAGCCTCTCTGTAATGCACAGGTAGCTGTTTCTGGGCAAAATCAGATTAAAAACTTACTATGAATTCATTAGGTTGCATTAAGAAAATAAATTTATATATAGATTGCTTTCAAGAGAATAGTTTAGGCATTTTATAATTCCATGGAATCTTGTTAATAGGTCTTTTATTTTAACAGAAACAAATGTCGCCCTATTCCTGAATCTGAGCTAGGCTTGGCACTACTGTTTATATCTCTGGACAAGTACTGTAATCCAAGCCTTGCAGCAGGTTTGAAATTTGTCATGTTCACATAATTATTTTATGCTAACAAGGTTGCTTGCATTTTACATTGCTCTATATTTTTTATCAGTTCCATCTTTAACACAGAATCTTGTGAGCCAGTCTTTTCAAGCTGTTGAAGTAATGTCAGAGAGAGTTTACTCTGAACAACTTACAGTGCAGGAGGTAAATCTAACTCAGAGTCAAATTGTTATTAAAGCACTCTACCTGTAGGGGGTAACCAGTCAACTCGCCGACGGACCAACTCGCCGACGCCAACTCGCCGACGTATAAAATCGAGTAGAGACGTCGGCGAGTTGGTCGTCAATCCAATACAACTTATTAGAAGTTAAACATACAGAGAAGTAAACGATATTTAGTAAAAAAAACACTGGCGAACATTGGTGGACATCAAACAGAAGCTTAAACATCGGTGAACATTGGGGAACATCACCAATGACTATAACGAACGAGTTATTGTGCGACAACAACACCGTAAAGACTCATCTTGTCAATCGCTCAGATTTTTTAACGAAAACTTGGCTTTCTAGACGAGATCTTTAGTAAAATGCAATTATTTTTATTTGCAACAAAGTTTATAAGGATCTTAAGACGAATAAAGCGAAGTAAACCTCACCAACGACTCTAACTGCTTAAGACGCGAACGAGTTATTGTGTGACAACAACACCGTTAAGACTCAGCATGTCAATCGCTCAGTTTTTTTAACGAAAACTTGGCTTTCTTAAGATCCTTATAAACTTTGTTGCAAATAAAAAGAAATGCTTTTTACTAAAGATCTTGTCTAGAAAGCCAAGTTTTCGTTAAAAAAAAACTGAGCGATTGACATGATGAGTCTTTACGGTGTTGTTGTCACACAATAACTCGTTCGCGTCTGAAGCTGTTAGAGTCGTTGGTGAGGTTTATTACGCTTTATTCGCCTTAAGATCCTTATAAACTTTGTTGCAAATAAAAAGAAAGATCTTGTCTAGAAAGCCAAGTTTTCGTTAAAAAATCTGACCGATTGTCATGATGAGTCTTTACAGTGTTGTTGTCATACAATAACTCGTTCGTGTTTGAAGCTGTTAGAGTCATTGGTAGTGTTTACTTTACTTTACTTTATTCGCCTTGAGATCCTTATAAACTTCGTTGCAAATAAAAAGAATTGCTTTTTACTAAAGATCTTGACTAGAAAGCCAAGTTTCCTTTAAAATCTGACCGATTGTCATGATGAGTCTTTACGGTGTTGTTGTCACACAATAACTCGTTCGCGTCTTAAGCTGTTAGAGTCGTTGGTGAGGTTTACTTCGCTTTATTCGCCTTAAGATCCTTATAAACTTTGTTGCAAATAAAAAAAAATGCTTTTTACTGAAGATCTCGTCTAGAAAACCACGTTTTCGTTAAAAAATCTGAGCGATTGACATGATGAGTCTTTACGGTGTTGTTGTCGCACAATAACTCGTTCGCGTCTTAAGCTGTTATAGTCATTGGTGATGTTCACCAATGTTCACCGATGTTTAAGCTTCTGTTTGATGTTCACCAATGTCCAATGTTTTTTTACTAAATATCGTTTAATTTTCTGTATGTTTAGCTTCTAATAAGTTGTATTGGATTGACGACCAACTCGCCGACGTCTCTACTCGATTTTATACGTCGGCGAGTTGGTCCATCGGCGAGTTGACCGTAAACCCTGTAGGGATACATATATGTTGTGGCTTAATTGGTATCTGCTGAGGAAAATAGAATATTCAGTGCTTTCATGCTGTGATTCATTGAGAGCTTCTGAAAAGGACTTTAGTGTAACAGTGGCTGAACCTGAAATCATTGTCAGAGACAAGTGAATTACAGTAATTTATCTGAGGATGACTCCCATTCAGGAAAGCAGTTCTTTCTAGGACTGTCATTGCTTAGGTGATCACAATACTCAATCAATCAATCAAGACAGACAATCAATTAAGATAAGACTTCTGACCATTTTTCTTAGCTGCTAGAGTGTCAGACTACCAATCAAAAAGGCTGTCACCCCAGGACTGTACTCACACTCTGGTTCTTAAAGTTTGATTTAGGAGAATATGCTGCCTTAACAGTCACATTCCACAAATGGTTAGACATTGTATTAGTTTTTGATAAGGATGATGAAATGTAGGCCCTATCTACCTTTCCATTGTGGTCAGCAGGGGATACCAAAGAGCTCCCACTCTTATTAAATGGGATTAGTCTAAGTCTGCAAAAACTCTTTTCCATTTGATGCAAAGTGCTATGTGAACTGGTAGTCCTCAGCAGGTCATTAAAACAGGGCATGAAAATTTATTCAATGAACTTCACAAATGCTAATGAGATATGTGTTCACTTTTGGTAATGGGAGGAAAGGAAGGTTAGTGATGATGAAGTAAAAGGTCTGATGTCACAGGGACACCCACCATCTGTCTGACTCATCACAGCCAGCCCAAGTGATTGGCTCACTGTTTTCACATGAGCAGACAAAACACTGATTGATTAGTTGTCATTTGAATTCCAGGCACACGAGAGTGCCATGATTGTCTGGTTGGCAACTTCAACAGTGTAAGCATGTGGTTGGTCATGTGGCCACATGTCAAATGCTTATGTTGAGTTATGGGGTGGGATACCAGTGACGCCTCATGATCGCAGTACAGATATCTGAAACCTTCATCAATTGGCTGATTGATGGGATTGTGAAGGTCAATAATGTTGGGATATCAAGATAACAATTTGATTTGTGTAATTCAAAAGATTTCTTTTTGTGAATTAGTTCAAGAAACCACCAATACCTGTGAGGGCCAAAAAAGAGGACAGAACCCAAAGTTCGAATGTGCAGCAGAGCAGCAACACACTTAAGACGGTTAATACTGGTGAAAAGAGGTGTGAGTCTATCTATTTATGAGGAAAAATCGCCGAAATTTTTCTATTTAACAGATTTTCCCCAAATAAAAGAAAATGGGATAAGTGTGCTCCTTTTACATGGAGAGAACCTTTGAGGGCCTGACTCTGAATTCCACTGTACTACTAATTCTCTGTGCCCACTGTTCCTCTAGTTCTGTGCCCACTGTTCACTGATCCTCTATACCCACTTACTTTACCCTTCTGCTACACCTATCTGTTAATTATTAGTTATTTCAGAACCCGGTATATGAGAGACTACCCGAAATGTACAACAAGAAACTTGGTTTGCAAAACAAAAACAAAAGAAAAATGGTGTTACTTGGTGCTTGTGGAATGTAACAAGAAGTAAAGTGACTTTTGGGACTTTCCAGGAATTCTTGTTAAAAAAGAAAAGAACGGGGAGAGAGGAAAATCTCTTCACGTATTCATTTTATAAAAAGATTCTCAATAAAAAATTGTGCAACCATCTTGGCTCCTGCCCGAGAAAAGTGCGTCGGTTTGTCTGTAGAAATACATGACAGGACGGAAACCGCGGGCTCTGTAAGTACCTTCTGTTCCCTCCCGTCGTTATACTAAATCCTTATAAGAGTTTTCTAAGGATCTCAGACGGACACCGGGAGGTACTTACAGTGCACGCGGTTTCCGTCTTGTCATGAAGGCGCCCTATGTTTTACCATATTAGGTTGAACGTTGGGTTTTTTTGTAGTTTTAAATATCCTGAAAATTTTTCCAACGGATATGAGATATTACTTAGTGGAAAGTGCTTTAACTCTCTAGAAAGAATATTACTTCTAAGTTCCTGATGTTGTTGGTTTTCTTTGTGATGATGATGTTTTTGTTTCAGGTCCACGAGTAACGAAAGATTTGTGAACAGTTACAGTGTGTCGCCTGCAAAGAAAAGAAAAATAATGGAAGTGGAGAATTCCTCGAGTTTGGTGGCCGAATCATTGGATGTAAGCAAATATGAAGAAAACATATGGGATGATGTTAAATTAGCTCTGGAGGTACCTAACAGCGTTGTTGCGGACAGTTTGGAGGTGAAACGTAACTCCTCCAGGGAAAGTGACTTAAAACCCCAGGACAGAAAGGATTTAATGAACGGCATTGACAATGTTGCTGATATTGTGGATATTGGCGAGAAAAGCCACGTGATAGTCGATGAATTACGTGATTGTGAGGAAATGTATCTAAAAGAGGTCGAACATGGTGGTACTCCGTGGCTTTGTACAAAAGAGGACTTGAAATCAAAGGAAGTTGGAGAAAAAGATAAAGGCTTCTTTTGTGAATTGGTGAAACTACCTATGGAGATAGAAAATCCATCCAGCTTAGAAGCACATAATGAGGAAGGTACTGATGATATGTGGAAAAATCTATATGTTCCAGCTGGGTACCTTTGCTCTAGGGTTCCTCAAAAGGTTTGTATACAATATGACTTAAACATGCCTTGAACTAGATTAATGTCAGATACAAATTTTATTTTCAAACAGTGAATAACAAGAAGCCGACGGGAAAAGAATTTCGCAGAATTTTCAGGAAAGAAATCTGACCCTTCAAGCCGCAAAACTCTAGAGCAAAAATTTATCTTTCAAATCGGCAATCTTAACCCCCACGGTATCAACGAGTACATTTCCTTCAATTGATTTATTCTTGTTTTCTCGTCACCTTATTTCTTCACACAACCCACAATTCCTCCAATCGCTCTGACGAAGGGCTAACGCTCGAAACGTCAGCTTTGAAACTCTTTACGGTGGCTAATTTACGTTATCAACTCAGTTGATAATACTAAATTACTTTGTTATACTCTCCCACCGACGCAACACCACAGTTTTTTTCGAAACTTACCTCCTTGACCCTTCAAGCGTTTGCAGAGAGGCCGTGAACCCGGCCTTGTGCAAATGCAATGCGCGAAATAAAAAGCTGGCGTTTCGCAGTTATTAAGAATGCTTGGATCGTGTCAAAGATTTTGATGAAAATTACTGAAAATTGACGAACAAAAAGTTAGGACGTCTTAAGTTTAGGAGAATTTTGTAAATTTGCATCAATTCCCTATTCTCAGATGAAAATACATTAGCAATAAGTACATTTTAATGATACCATCCATGTTTGCATGGGATTGTTTTCCAAATTTTGCCTTTGACGAGTGCTATCCCATAGATTTTCGTCTGTCTGTCAGTCGAAAAAGTACTGTGATAGTTGTTGCTGATGCTAACACGTCAAACTAGTTTGTCATACCAAATCCAACCAATCACAGGCTCGTTTAGTGTTTTCATTTTTTGTATAATTTTCGGTTGTGAAATTTTTGAGCCATATTCTTATAACCTTTCCGAATTCATATGCCTCTATCTTGAAAATATACAGTACTCCACCTGTTTAATGTACTTGATGACAAGAAGGTAACTTGCTTAGAGTACCTTTGCTAACTACGGACCAACAAGTACTTTAACTTTGAAGTTGTAAAAGTGAAGTTACTGTTGTGTTTATTATGTTCAACTAACGTCGCTCTAGCTTTTCCCCGGAATATGGTGCTAGGCAAGCTACATTATCAAATATTTTTCACAGGTGAGCAGAAATGACGTGTTTCAAGATGACGAGTCTCATTTACCGATGGATTTAATGGTGGTTAATCAGATGTCGCTTGTGGTGCGAACACATATTTCTGTTGCTGCTATACAGAAGACACAGCAGAATACCACTAACAAGAATTTCAAGAAATTTAAAAAGGTGTGTGCGCAGAGTTTAAAATCCCAAAGAAGATGCAAAGTAGCGAAATTGAATGAAAAATTACAGGAAGCCCGAGCAAATTAAACGACGGTGAGGAAGAACGTTTAACTCTAACGATTTATCTCACCTTTCCTTCCGGTCGAAACCTACATCCCCTCTCGTCTTAAAAATGCGTCAAATTGTAATTACAACAGAGAAAAACAGCTTTGCCGATTCATGGGCTTTTCTAACGAAAAACTGATCAAAATATGGACAGTTATCATTCCTCAATTGGCTTGTACTATCCACTTATCATTCGACTGATTTGTTACTGAGGCATGTGTGGAACGAAATCTTAAATGAAAACAAAAAACTTTGCTTTGAAGCAACTCTACCCAGGCTCTCGTAGCAGTCTCCCGCGCATCATTGGTGGAAGTGATTTGGCTGTGCACCAGACCTCTGAGCGTTTGGATAACGACGAGTGGTTCGTGGAGGCGAGAGAGGTGAGACTTACTTCTTGTCAACACTGTCACTGGAAACGATTTGAAGGATAATTGGTACATACTATCTATTATTATCTACTATTGTTTTATGTCTTGTCAGGCCGACGTTGAACGACAAAGAGATGAAAGAAGGGCAGATGAATTGTTCAGGTACTTTAAAGATCGATCTCAACCTGTTCTTCTCTGGCTTATATTCTGAGGCCCTCTGGCATTTGTAGACTCGTTACAAATTTGTTTCTGTCAACTTTATTCCGACTCGTTGTAACCAACCGATATGTAACACGCTAGCGTACTTAAAAAATTGCGGAGCCTTCTCAGTACTTTACCACTGCATGGCAATCAACACATATATCACCAGCACTTGCGCAAACACGCAAGATGTTTTCAGTGTAATATATTCTCTGTGTGTTTTGTAGCAGTTTTTGGTCCCTCCCACTTCCATCACTCACAAGAAATATCTACAAGGGAGAAGTGAGTTATTTCAGAGGAACACACCTGGTCCTTAACAATGATCACCACTCTTTTGCAAGTAGTTCTCTTGCTCAAGAGCTGAAGAAGTGTTTTTCATTTTCCTTTACAGATGGGAAGACAAGCCTACCAAAGTTAAAAGAATAAGGAGATGATGTTATCATAAGTCGCAGAGTCATCTTTAAGTTATTCCATATATGGGTTATCTGTTTATTAAAATCCAAGGGATTCAAATAAAACGTTAGTTTCTTTAATGCATATCTAAGATATTGGAGAAAAGAGAAAAATAGCACTGAAGTAGATATTTGTAGCTTTTAATTTTATACGCTTTGCATAACTTGAAATAAACTATTTTCGAACTGTTGTGTTCAACGTAATCTCTTGTGCTCTATTACAAAGGATTCTTTAGCCATATAATGCTGTTGTAAGTTTATATTTAAGTTTTTTTTTCAACCAAACCGCACAAATCCCTTTAAGTTGGTTTTCGTTAAAACATTGTGAAGTAGCCATATTCTTTGCCCCAGTCAGGGTTTTATTGTATACATAATGACCCATCATTAACTGAGCTTCTTTTTTTCAAATGATTCCTTTTAATTATAATGTTATAGCCTTTAAGAACTGTAAGAAAAAGAGACTTTCAAAACTCAGGGACAATTTTTTTTCCGACCCCCGCACAGTTTGCACGTTCTCGTGATAAGATTAATTCGATTTTATGAGAGAAAGCATGCGAAAATATTCACTTTCTTCGAAAATATATTTCATTTCCATATTCAAGGGCGGCGCTATTTTTGTCGTGAATGTTAAGTTTGTAAGGTAACACGAGTTTGTTAGGACAGACAGGTCTTTTTTTGGGGGGGGTGGGCTGGGGGTTTGATTCGTGATTAGAAAAGATACCCCTTGCTGATTGAAGTGAGCTATAGGCCTCTTTGTTTTTCGCAAAGTACAAGTCCTTTACGATTTCTTGTTACAGGCCACTTGGTGGTTCAGTATAGATCCTCGAAGATTTCAAAAAAACTCTGACATTTCTTGAAACGAGACCAACTTCCCCCTCCCCGCCCCGAATCAAACTAAGGTACCACATAAAAGCGAGGCGATTCGTTATTGCGGGCACAAAACTCTGGTCAGCATTATTACTGAGTATGCGCACATTTTCAGCGAAGAAACTGTGGGGGTAATGGCGACGGATTCAGACACGAATGCTATCGCCGATTTTGATATAGATGAAGTTATAGATTGGGACAAGCACGATATTCCTTCAAAGGTCTGTTAGGTGTTCACTTACGTAACTTTTTACACCGGGAAAGAAATCGCTTCCCCATAAATAAATCGGTAAGACTCGATCAAAGTTAAACACCGAAAGACCTTCTAGAAAGTCACTCTTGTTCCCAGCTCTTGCGGAATCCTGGAAAGTGGCCGTGTCTCTTCGAGATAAGATTTCTCGAAGATCGTTCATAGCACCACAGTGACTATGATGTGATCAAAGTATCGTCGGTCGCTAAATTTTCGGGGCTGACCTCGTTTTATTCGTTTTTTTTTTTTTTTTTCGTGCGTGCATGGATTTGAGAAAATACAAATGAAGCCAGAGGTGATTCGAAACTCTCGACAAGAGTTCGACCAAGATAATGGCAAAGAAGCATCAAAAGTGTGGTCGTATTTTTGAAAAATATGACGTGTTGAGAATGTTAAAAGCTGTTTGCAACTGGATTAAATCATAGGGAAGGGTAGGCCGATCAGTCGCAGTACGGAAAACAGGCTTAAGATCACTGGATGAGGATGAAGCTGTGTTTATTCGGGAAAAGCCGTATTAACACGCGGTTTGACGGTCATGTACATTAGAAGGGCAAGTTACTGATGGAGTTTTGTGATCGGACCGTAGCTTGACATGTGAAACATCCTATTAATTATTCATAGAATTTTGCATCCCCAGTAAAATCTTGGCGTAGAATTTATCGACAGCTTCAGTGTTGGATCAAATTAAGCGGAAGTGTTTTATTTTGTTTTTTTTAGGGTTTAACTTTTTGTTTTGGTTTTGTTTTTTTGTATGAAATAAGGATGGTTATATTACATTACACTGTAGCTCAAGTACAATTCTAATTCCTGATCAGAACAACTCGGATAACTCTCTTGTTTTACATTTTAACATATTCGCCACTTTAGATGGTAACGTACATCTGTCATATTATGAATACGGAATTCTGGTAGCATACCACATCGTTAACTCACCATATATTTGATAAATGTGAACCTTTTTGGAATCTGATCTTTATGTAAATTCTGACAAAAAAAACAACTTCACAAATTTTCCATGTTAAAAATTATCAAAGAAGAACATACTGCCATTTTTCTGGTGATGATTTTGATGGAAGATGCAAAAACAGAAACATGGTCTGAAAATGATCCTAACATGATTTTGTTGGAGATTTTCACGTTGAATTTTCTTTGTGATTAGGACATTGAGTTTGACCAACTTCAAAGTTTGAATGTAGCAGGATCCAATGTGGTTTCAACACCCACTACACAATCATCGGCAACAAGTTCTCGGAACAGTGGAGGGAATGAAGGTCTGGTCCTGGACAGGAGCTTGCATCATAGCCGTGACCCTGGAACAGCTATTGTCAGTTTACCCCAAGTAAGAAAAAAGTATTTTCTTTCAAAATGATGTCCATTACTTCCTGTATGTTTGGTTTTGTCTCACCGCCAAATCACATCTGATTTCTCATTGTAACATCAAATGTTGCTAAAGAAACAAGTGATGAGTAAACAAAAGCTGCAGTCAATTTTCCTGTATGTATGTTTCTCTCTTATTACTGATTAAGAGTGATATGCCCACCCAACTTGCAAATCTGTAAAGTTTTGTACGAGTAAGGAGACTGAACAGCACAATCTAGAGGTTTTATTTTTAACCTTTTTTAAATTTTCTTAGGTTCCACAATCCTCAGCAATAAATCCAGTATTTCCTGGAGACCCTAGCTCTTTGTTAAATGATATCCGTCAGGAGTACCTTCATGCACAGAGTATTGTGGGACGTTCTAGGACGCCACCAACTCCAACTTTTCCATCAGAAAACTTTGATTTACCACCAATTACACCACCTGGATCAATGCATGGTCATTCAACCTTTACTGTTGGTCAGCAACCTCTGAGAATGGCCCTTTTAGCAAATCTGAATAGGCCAGCAACAGTTCAACCACCGATGCCCTCCTTTGTGCAGACAAACCTCCCTCCCTCTATGAACAATGTTAGCATGAATCCTCAGCTTCAGTCAATGGGAAGTGACTCTAACATTGAGCAACTCATTGACGAAATTGTAGAGCGAGATATGCCTCAAGGTGTCAGTGAGCCAATTGTATTCACACCTCAAGTTCCACAGGAGCCAAATCCTTCAACAGCTCATTTACAGATGGCATCAGATGCTTTACAAAAGGGCATTTCCTCTGGGCCTGTTCGTTCATCAAGTCCTGGACAGTTATCAGTTGCTCCATCAGTTTCAGCTGTCAAAAATACACTACCTCTTGGAGTAGTAACAGGAGGAAGCCCTTTAAATAGTGCCAGTAGTCCAGGAAGTCCACTTGCATCATCCAGAAGTCCAAGTCCAAATGTAAAGCAAACAAACCATGCTGGAAAATTATCTGCTTCAGTAAGGTCCACAAATCAAACTGTGAGACACCCATCACCTAGTATGCAGCCTGGCTCTCCACTGCAGAATATGGGAGGGTTGTCTCCCTCTCAGTCATCAGTGAAAGCCACAAGGACATTTTCTTCACACAGCCCTCAGATTCTAACAAGTTCTAAGATGCTACAAATGGCTGTTCCATCAGTTGTTGCATCTTCAAGTAGCAAAGCTGGGTCATCTCTTTCTCAATTTGGGATAAACTCAGCAAAGTTAGCACAGAGTAATGTTCCCATTAAAAGTAATGTGGAAGGAACAGGTGTACATTCTCAGGGTTCTAGAATTACCACGTCAGCACCTGTAGTTCAATCAACTAGTCTACAGATCCAGGGAGAAAACATGGCTACTCATAATATAGGTGTTTCTGGTACAAATCCCAACAACATGCCTACGCAGAAAATTTTGCAAGGGACCATTATAAATCCAGTTGCTACCCAGTCTGGTGTAAAACACAATCAAACTAATCCGTTACAAGCTTTCACATCAAACCCGGCATTGTTGAGTCAGCTTGTAAAAGCCATTGGACAGCCTAAGCAACAGGGACCAACTAGTCAGATTGTAGCATCAACAGGAAATATTCAGACTGGTCAACCACTTATTTGTTATGTTGTTCCACAAAATCCAACATCAGGAGCTCAGAGTTCACAAGTCACCAAATCGTCTCTTCCTGTAGCTGCATCAAATCAGCCTGTAAAAATGATATTAGTTAATACAAATTCAACTCTTAAATCACCTGTGTCAGTGAAACAGCAACCAACTAAAATGACTTTAATGAATGCAGCTAATTCTGGTTTGAATTCCAAGAATGTGTTATCTTTGTCTCAACATGGGGGTGCTAATGCTCAACTGGAAGCTATCTCAAATCCAAGCATTGGTAATCTATTGTCATATGCAAAATCTGACCCTTTATCTTTAAGTGGAGTTAATGGTGAAGCAATCTTAGCACAAAATAATGCAGAACCCTTTATGCAGCTGGGTACAACAGTGCAAAAAATATCTCCTGGGTTGTTTGTAAATAGTCCACATGGGAAACAAAGTTCAACGACCATAGGATCAACACAACCAAGTAGTATACCTCTGCAACAAACACCTTTGCCAGGTAGTGGTAATGTAGTTCAAATAACATTTGTCAATGAGGCAACTGCAATTAGTCAAGTGGTTGCTGCTACACCCTCATCTACATTGTCATCATTGTCATCAACATCAGGTACAAGCCAGGCTGTGTCGCAAGCCAGCATCAAACCATCTGCTCCAGGTCCTGCAGAAGACCAAATGTCATCACCACATGTTGCATTAAGTTCTAGCACAGAGCAAATGATTGGTGGGAATCACCAGGACAGTGATGATGAAGATGATGATGACAGTACACCTTTATCACAAGTTGCTGAAAGCCTAAAGAAGGTGACTGGTGCTGATGATGTTAAAAGAAAGAAAAAGAAAAAGAAAGATAAAGGAACTAAGCGTAAGAAGAGAGAAAAAGATGGTCTGGAGCTCAACAAGTAAGTGCATGAGTAACTGACTAATAATGAAGCCCAGTAATGGGTATGTACTAAAACCTGAAACAGCAAAACAGAACAAACAAAATGAAACAAGCCAAAGGACCAAAACGAAATGACCATAATGAGCAAAGCAAAACAAAACAAGTGAAACAAGTGAAACCACTGAAATGACTAAAACAAAAAAATCAAAATAAAATGAACCTATTGTAAGGACCACAAGGAAGTGACAAACAATCAAAGGAAAAAAATCAAACAATAGTCAATAATAATAATGAAATAAAATGAATGCCTAGGGGTGTCAGACATCAGCCAACATATGTGACTTGTTTTGATTATGGTCTACTCTAGGTTAACCTCGTGGGAAAATTCAGTTATCTCTCACTTGCCACTGGATATGTGTGAGGTGTCAAGGAAACCTTAATTTACAAAAATTCAATTTAAAAAAAGACATGGGCATAAAGGTTGTTGTTGAATACCAATATCTGTTTCTTCCTCCTTTCTGTATAGGCTTTGGTATTTAATATGACTGGTGTTCTGTCCTAGAAACTACATATAAGACCTTATTAGTGTCAAATTATAGTTTCAACTGCTCATGTGGTAGAAAAAAAGAAAGATGTGTGAGATGGCCTTAATGTTTGAAAGTCTTACATTTTCTGCTACATTCTATCCTCCACTCGTGTAACAAACAGACAAACAAAAAGTTATTTATCAATTGCGTTGATCCTTGCAGTGTCAGAGTGGTGGTTTTGTTTTGGTCATAGGAGATGTTTTATTTGGTTGTTACAGTCGTTTTGTTTTTGTTATTTCTGTTGTTTCGTTTTGAAAAATGTGGATACTAGATTGTGCATTTGCTCCCTAAGGTTGAGGAAAGGTCTGTTAGGGGAAGTTCACTGAACAGAAAGTACAGCTACATGTATTATGGGAAACTTACCCAGCTGCTTTTCTCTCCTTTTTTTTTTTCTTTTTTTCAATTTGGACTTTTCTAGGCTAGTAGCTAGGTGCTCCTTTACTGATTTAGTGAAATTACTCTGTCTTTACCGTAAATAGTTGAATGTAATGTTAAGACCTTTTTACAAATAAATGTTTCTCGTAATTTCTTTTGGTTTTTGTATAATTCATTAGAAATAACCTGCCAAAACACTCTTCTCCAATTGATGGTCAATGTAGTAAGAGAATTCCCTTAACTTAGAAGGAAGTTTTTTGTAGATTGAAAGTTAACGTTTTCAGATTTTGTCTTCATTGTTTAGGCCTCTTACAGCTTATGAGCTGTTTTTCAAGGAGACACAGGCAACCATACGCTCAAAAAACTCTGTGGTATGTTAAGCTTTGTATACACTTTTATGTTGAACATCAGTGCCATGATCTATGTGATACGGTCTCATCAACAATTTTGTGATTGTGTAATGATGTAGTTTTAAGGTTTTGCATATTAGGGCTCAGGAATACTAATGCATTTTCCTGTCAGTGAATATAACTGTGGCAAATATGACTGCTTCAGTCTTGTGTGAAGTACATGTACAATATCAGAGGAGCCAACCTCTGGGGATCTCAAACCTGGAGATTCTTTTTTGGACCAGCACACCCCCCCCCTCCCCCAACTGAATTCACTGATGTGACCCCCTTTCCCCCCCCCCCCCTCAATTTTTTTTTGGAATTGAAAAAAAAACCCACCACCACTGAGCAATTTTGCAAGAAAAACGTGGATCTATTTGTCAGGGTCTTCAATTGGTTAAATACTCATCCAATCAGACTCACTTGTATAGCAGTAACAAAGAAGAAACTCTCTTCTTTCTGTTTGCGACAAACAAAGTGCATCATGCAAGAAAATGAAGCCAGAAGTCATAATACAAGCTTAAGAAGCCAGATGATTTTGGAATTTTGGAACATATGGAGCTTAAATCCAATGTTGTGGGCAACTTATCCAAACTTCCTTTTATCAGGGAGTTTTGGTCACCTGTATGGGAGAGTGGGAGATTAGCTCTGTATCCAGGAGAGTTGGTATATATGCAATGTAACCCAGTGATAACTTAAAACAGAAACATATAGCCTGTATAGAGTATGTATGCTTCTGCTTAAAAGGAGTGATATGGGAACATCTAAGTGAAAAAATTTAGAGGTGTGCAAACTACAGTCCACTCTAAATAACTCAATGAGATAATCTTGAAGGAAACTGAAAAAGATTGGAGTTATGAGGAATTTCAGACGTATGACCTCTGAGGAGGAGGAAATGCATGTTTAATGAATTGTTCTGAGAGTCAGCAAGGGTTTGTGTTTTTGGGAGTTAACTGCATATGAGTTAAATAAAACTTCTTTAACCTGCAACTTCTTTCAAGCCTTTTCATATCATGAGGAATCTATTTGAAACTCCAACAAAATTGTTCTTGCTTGTACTGCAGTTAGCAAAACAATGTATTGATGTGGTACTGAATCTAGATTGTTACTTATTGCCCTTCAAAACATGTGGCTGCAGATTGTGCAGTTCATACTGGACAACATGTAGCTATAAGATTTGGCTGAGATAATGTATTAAATCCACAATTAATTTCCAACAGGCTCAGTTTGAAGAAATCAAGAAAATTGTGGACCAGATGTGGGAAAACCTAAATGAAAACAACAAAAAGGTATAATGACCCCACTGCTCTATTGTATACCCAGTTTTATTGTTTTTTTAGAGGGCACGGTAACGAATCCTGCAATTTGATTGGTTCTTTACCCGGTCAGTATTTTCCTATCTCTGCCCACGGGCCACGGTAACGCTTTCGTGAGTCACCGAGTACATCCCAACTTTCATTGTCATTTTTCATAAATATACCTTGTTTTCCGGCTGGGCAGTATTTTAAAGCAAACAAGTCGGTCACTACCTCAAGCCGATAAATAACTTATGAATCCTCTCTTTTCTCTCTCTCAAATCACTTTGGTTGACAGAAAAATATTGGTTTCAGAATGAATTTGTATAAACAATAGTGTCATTACGTTGGTTGACAAGCGGCCTAAAAACTGTCTGTAATTAATTTTAATCGTTCACAAAAAGTACCCAGAAAGTTAAAACGTGAGGTATTTGGTTACAGTTAAACTGAATGATGGAACTTTCGTTAATTTATCATCTGAATTTTCTCGAGAAAATTGTTAGTAGAGAAAGAGCGAGCAAAGTTTTAATTTAAGTTCTACAACAAATATACGCTCCCGTTGAGTCTTTCCAATTCCGTTCAATTTGGACATTTGTACCGTAAATTACACAACAGAAACTGAAGGAATCTTTTGAGAAAAGGCCGCATTAAATTCCCTTGTGTCTCGTTGGAGTGTGCCGTTCGAATTTAGTTTTTGTGAAGGAAAGACCAGATTTACACACGCCATTGCAGCAAACAAACGAGCAAACTCTCACAACTTCAAAATAAAAAGATTGAATTTACTCACAATTACTTTCCTCTCCGTTTACTTAATGAACAGAGGTAAATCTTCGTACATGAATGAATCGTCGATGAGAGTGAATAATACTTTCCGTTAGATCATTGACTGATTTTGAAGAAAACATTGTCGTGACAGTCCTTGCCAAACTAGTTCCGTTTTTCAAATGCTCTTATGCTTTTTTTTTTCTTACGCGCTCTCTAATTGACAGGTGTCAGATTGTGACAGATACTTGTAAAAATAATGTTTCAAAGTTTGTTTGGAAGCCTTTTAAATCACCTTCATCACCTCTATTTTAACTACCATTTACTCACTCAAAAATTGTTCAGTTTATGGAAGATCTTATCGTATTTTCAGCCCTAAATCATTCGGGTTCTTTTGGAAAGAATTTCGTCAAGTTTAAAAACAATAAATATGTTATTTACCGGCTAAGGGTTGGTCCATATGGTGAAAAACTGTGACCTCGGTCTTGAAAATGCTGCCCTCGGCCTACGGCCTCGGGCAGTATTTTCAAGACCTCAGTCACAGTTTTTCACCATACGGACCTCCCAGCCGGCAAATAACATATATTTACTGTTTCTCAACAGTCCTTTACCTCATAGTCTGTCTTCTCCTGGGCTGTTAGCTCTAGTCAGGCTCTCTTGTTACTGTGGCTTGTCAACATGTCATAGCTGATGAGCAACTCTTAGTCTGGTGTACTACTTTAGGGTGTGAGTATGTTTTAGGGGCTCAGGTACTAACACTGAAGGGGAACTTGCCTATTTAAACATAGTGCAATAATCTGCACCATGTCCCAGTCACAGGCATTGTCATCACAAATAACTTGTTTATTAAACTAGTTACACTCCATGCAGTCACACTGGTTTTCATTAAATGTAACTGGCCTTATCAATGAAATAAAGACAGCAGATGTGAGGGTTTCATGGATTTCAAATCACTTGTATTTACCATGTATAGGCTTTGCAAGAGAAAGCACAGCAGGAATATAAAAAATCACAAGAGGAACACCAGGCTAGAAAGTTTTTACAAGAGGTACGGGTGGATATCAAGAAAAACTGTCACAAAGTGTTTTACTGTGATTTTGAATTTTGGTTGAGGCCAGTGTGCCACTGTTATGAGTCATAGAGAGACACTGTTGATTGAGTGAAGTGCCACATATACTGATAGGCACATTTGATTTTTTTTTTTGTTTTTTTTTTTAATAATCCTATTTCTTGGATTGGTAAAAGTGTAGAATATGTTGGTCTGTTAGTTCTTAATTTTACTGCCATCTTTGCTAGTCTAAGGGTTTTCTTTTTCAGATTTCCTATAGAATTATTAGGTGCATTACTAGTGTTCTCTGTTCCTTTTAAAACAGGAAGAACCAACTGTAAAACTCAGGAAGATTGACAGAGCAGATTCTATATCATCACCCAGTGTGGGTATACCTGGTACATTGGAACCCAACAAAGACACTTCTGCTGTGGCTGTTGGTAAACCCCTGAGCCGTACTCTAAGTCAGACTCCTATGGCTGGAAAGCCAGTGGCAACCGTACCACCAATGGCAGCTAATAAGGCACCAACTGGCACAACAACTCAGTCAACAGTCTCTACAAAGGCTAAGGTCAGTGTGCAATGAAGAGAATAATCCCAACTTGGGCATAAATACAATCTTTACAGGAATTGATGATTTTTTTTTTTTTAGTTTATGGGTGTGTGTGATAACTGGCGCAGTAGCTGTTACCTAGTGGGTTTTGGAAAAGGCAGTGTATAATTGAATTTTTAAAGCACATTTGGAGACAGTTTTTAAGTTATTACATTCAAATTCTATATGCTTGGGCATTTTTCATGGAAAGATTATTCCCAAGGTAGTGATTTCTCAAAATTTGTTCTCTTTTGACAGAAGAGCAAAGTTACAGTGAAGCCAATAACTAAGCGAATGTGTCTGTGTGATGGTTGCAACAAGCCAGCGAGTACAACAAAGGAACGTGGCACTCAGTACTGTAGTAATGAGTGTATTGTCAAACACTGCAGGTATAAATCATCAAATTAATTTGAATAACTTAATACAGATTTATAACCAGTTTAGGTTTGAAACCATGAATAGGTATCAATTAACTCTGGAGTGACTTCATAGTCCTTTCTTCTGGCTTCATGAAAGGATAGGTGCTGTGGGGCCAACTACTGTTTGGGCTCAATGCAGAAATTTTTTCCTTGCAAGGCCTCATCCCCCCTCACCCCACCCCTTCCACAAAGTACTGTAAAAGTATTGGGAAAATCATGCAATCAGAAACACAGAAGACTTGAAATGTTCCTTGAGTTGTAGCTTTCAAGGTTAGAATTTGCATCATTGAGTAACAGGCTTCTTGAACCCTGTCAGCCGTATAATTTTTTTCCCCTTGATTACTTTTTTTTAATTTCTCCAATTTAAAGAGATAATCTTAGTAAACACTAAAGTTGTGCAATAAAAGTGTAGGTCATCATGCTTGTTTAAGGACTAACGACCACAGCACCTCTTTACCTGGTACATTGACTGAAAAACAATACTGTGTTCATGGAATACAGGTGTGCCTATTCACCTGATTATGTGATTTTTATGTGCAATATTGTGCAATACTGAGGAATCACCTTAACCCATCAAAATAACCTTGACAAATTTGAATAGCCTTTGTTTGAATTCTAACTTTCTTGTTTTGGTTTTAACTAAGAGAAGGTGATTATAACTAAGTGCAGCTTTACCAAGTATGAGAACTGCACTTTCCTGTGACATGGCCAATTTGTCTGCACTCTAATAAAGTTTTTCCTATCTCATGTCCCTTTCTTTAGAATGGTTTTCACTTCGTGGGTTGAGCAGAGGAACATGAAGTCAGACTCAAGCTGATACCGCTCTTGTTCATAAAAAGTTGAAAATAGTCAGTTTTTGGATTTAAAAAAAAATTGTTATCTTTAACAAACAGCATAGGCAAACTGAGTTATTTATGAAAGAGTGAGGTTGCTGTTATAATACTGCAACTGATTGATGTGATTGTCAATCCATGCACAAATTAAGGTTTTTTTTAGCTCTAATTATTGCTATATTAAGCACCAACTAAAGGTGAAGAAATCTTATTTCATGGTGATATGTAGATCAATAGGAAAAAGGATTTTGTTTATGTTCCTATTGTAAATGTTATAAGGTTAATTACAGTTTGTAATTCCCTGTCATATTATTTGTTCAATTAATAAAATTAATTGAGAGGGGACGAGTCTGTTTTGTACTTGTTGAATTGGTTTTATTCAATGTTGAAATGAAATCATTGTGTAAATTTAATCATGGGTAGGTAATAGTTGAATTACTTAAATTCTGTGTAAACTTGCTATAAAGTAAAACTTTGCAGTTTTACTTCTAATTGGTGGTGAAAAGGGAAGGAGCAACAATTGTTTTTCAGACTGGTCAGTTGTGGCTGATCCAGTTTCAAATCTCCTATGAATTTAATTGAGGGATAATCTATTAATCAGGAACAAACAAATGCATTTCATTGTTATCCAACATCCCAAGAGCATTTCTATAAATTGCTAATGTGGAGTTGAAGGTTGGTCAAATTCTTAGCTCAATTGAGAATGATTGTCAAACAATGAGGTCACTCTGTAAATCTCAGAATAGATTAACCCTTTAACTCCCATGAGTGACCAAGACAATTTCTCTTCACAATATCAATACAAAATCAAGAAGACAAGTGATGAGAACCAAGGAAGGTATCAATTAGGGGATTATTAGTTGATCCAATACCATATTCTCAGATGTAACATCAGAAGACTTGTAGAGCAGACAGTCAGGAGAATTACCAATGACATCTTGGGAGTGAAAGGGTTAAGTGGTATGATGATATATGTGTACTTTTTGACGATGGTGATGAAAGGTATATGTTTTCTGAAGCATACCTCTCCTTTAATGTGTGTTACCATAACAAAGAGGTTTTATTCAAATCAAAGGAAGTTGGGCTATGAGCTTTTTTTGTTTTTTTTTTTTTCTGAAAAAGGAAAAATAATTATGCTAGTGTGTAGAGTGGTACATTGCTAATACCAATCAGACTGCCGCACTAGGGTATGTATCTTGCACCACTCATGTCACAGCATTTGGATATCTTGCACCAATCACACCATTTAGGGTATGTCTTGTGCAGCTTTCTTGCAAATGATGTCATGGAATCAGGTGGCTGTGCTCAAAGAGTAACATAAACCTTTAATTTTGAGCCAATTTTGATAAGTGTAATGGTTTGTGGCCTTTGTGAGAACCTTATTGATTAAGGTTGAGATCTATTGGGATATATGAGGTTCACATTTAACCGTGTTGTATCATTTTTAAGTTAAAGCGTGTTTTTTTCACCCCTTCACTCACAATCCACATGCCAAAAACCTTACATTCCATCATACCATGAAATCAGAACACACCAAGTCATTGCACTACATGAACATTAGGCAATTTTTCACATGCCTGAATTGTATTCCACCAATCAAATTCCATTTTGCCAAATTAGACTTTGCTCCATCACCTCTCATTTCCTTGTAAACAACCTGCACTTGATTGCGCATTCTAACCACATTGTCCTGGATTTTGACTTTTTCTACAATTGAAATTTGCTTTTAGCTTCCTTGGACTTAGTCCAACTGCATGCTCATTCCTTGTAAACAACCTGCATTTTTTATCACATATTTCACACACAGAGGGCGAAGTCCAGATAGGCAACAACCAATCAAGGAGCACTCTTTGAAATATTATCCTTTTCTCTTGTTCAATGTATCTTTAGTTATTCGAGACTGCAATATATCTTAGGTTAGTGTCTATTGGAGATATAACAGAGTTTCAGTTTGCTTTTCGCAGTAAAAATTACATAGAATTATATTTTTGATGCAACTAACTGTAGATGATTGATTTTGATTTTCTATCTGTTAGAGGAATAGCAGTAAGCGTAGTCTCTTTTGCAACCATTATTTTTGCAACACTCTCTCTCAAAGAGGGAAGATATGATGTTGTGTGACAAGACCAAACAATGCCTTATAGGGAAACAACAGTAAGTGTGGCACTGATGCATTTTATTTTTGCTTAGAAGTATTTAGACAATAGACCAAAAAACACCTGTGTGAGTTCAGATAAATTTGTAGATTTTTTTTCTTTCTCTTAAGGTGAAGTAATGCAATAATTTCATCCGTTTGAAAGTTACACAAAGTGTTCCATCTCAATTTGCCAACCAAAAAAATTACTCTTGCATGCTTCACACGCCTGTTTTCATAAAGATACATTAGTTTGCACCTTATTGGTTCCAGTTTGCCACACCACTGACAGATCAAGATAGATCAAGCAGTAATTAACAATGTAGTAAGGAAACTACATACTTGTTGACACATTTCAAGTTTAATTTATTTAAGACCAGGGTTGTGTTTGAAATATGTTATATTTAATATGTACAGTAACAAGGTATTTGACAGTACTACTCAGATGACAAAATACATTACAGAATAGTTAAACAGCAGAATACATGGCAATTCTAAGTGAAACAATTGAAGTCTTCAGTGAAGTGAAATAAATACATAAATTACAATGCAGTGGTAAACACATCTGAGTGCAGTTGTCCATGATAGAAAGATGTTGAAATTGATAATTGCGTGTGACATATGATGCTTTGACAGAGAAAAAAAAAAATAATACTTGGCTTCAAAAGAAAAAACTTACCTCATAATGTACTATATAGACTCCTCACTGTACAATAATATATGCCTTTATTGATATCAGTTGATCAATGTCACTAGTTGCACGCTCATGAAACTGTTCAAATGATGAACACATCATGAAATTTTATGATTGATAATATTGGTTGTTGTTCAGTCCTCATGAATTGGTTTAACTCCATCTAGTCCCAATTCTTCAGAGGAGGCCCCTGGGTAACTGTTTGCCTCTGCTGCCTGTGGTTTTTCAGAGAAATCTTCATTACTTGCTCCATCTTTAGGAAAGAACTGTCCAATGCCTAAAAATATATCAATACACAGGTTGAAATAAACCTCAAGAGCACTTACACTGCATACTAGAACTATATACCGATACCTCCACTTTTGCTTCAAAAAATGCTTCAAGGGCCTATTCATTGTTGTCTGTAATGTGTTATTATTCGAATCCAACTTGCTTATCATGTTAGCCAGTACTTCTACTGAACTCCAACACATGAACTAGTAATCAGAGCACCAGATGTGTGGTGAGGAGGTCCTGACCAGTTGATGTTGCATGGAATTCCTGGCTGCAGTGTTCACTTCTAAATCAAATCAAATCCCTGCTAATATTATTTTCTCTATCATTTCATCCCCTATTTGTTTAAGATTGAATCTAAAACAAGAATTAACCTTACCCAAACCATAGTGAGATAGAATAGATTCTGATAGAGATGGGATAGTAACAAACACAGGATTTTTTTAACAAGGGAGAAGACAAAATAAAAATGTAAGTCTTAGAGGTCAACCAAAAAGCATGGTTGGCAATTAGATAGTTCCCAGAAAATTACAAGGTTTTATTTCATAACACACAACTACCCAAGCAGTGCCATTCAAAACAAGCCAGCTTTTAGAAAGTAAATTATTGTCATTATTCCTTCTCCCCCAAAGGAAAAAAAGAGAGTCAGAAACTGGTATGTATCCTTGAACTCTCTCGGTTGTGGGATGTTATTATCACCTGGTAATTTACCTTTTTGCCATTTGGGGGATGGCCACCACTTGACAGGATTTCCTCCGCTGTTCTTGTTCTTGCCTCCTCCTGAGTTGTTTGGTGAACCAACCGATGATGATGATGAAGCACCAAACTGTTTGCGAGGAGCTTTGGCACCAACAGCTGTGTGTGCAAATTACATAATGTGCAACTGCTAGAACAGTGATCTGTTACTAAATTTTCGATAAGTTTTCATACTGATTCCTCCAAAGGCTTCAACTGAACCCTTGATCACATGGTTTGACAAATTAAATAGCAGTTGCAAAGCCAAAATAACTTCTGTGGTTGAGACAAAACGTTTTCCTAGTTAGTTAAGGCCACTTTTAATGAGTTGCTTAAAGTTCAAAACAAAATTCAACTTATAAATCTTGCGCAAAAAGCGATGAAGAGACCCGAAAATCAGCATAGCATAAAATTGATTGTTGTATGGTACAACAACTCTCACCTCTAGTGAAAGAATATCAATACCAGGGTCTCATTATGTCGTAAACTTCTTATCATAATTAGCACTCCGAAAAACAAAATTAAAGAATGCATCTACAAGATATATAGTGCTACCACCGTTCATCTATGGGATTTTAACCAAAGAAGAAAGAAATTATTCAAGCACGAACAGCCGAGTGAAAGCCACTACACCTTTTTGGTACATTTAGACAGGGCGAAGGTATTTAATCTTGTTGTTTAAATCCCATGATTTCTTCATCAAAACCGAACATAGGGTAGTTATACACAGAATATTCTCCCAATGTACATACCAAGCTTCACTGAGTTAAATGTACACGTGAGCGAAGTACCATAACGATTCAGATCAGTGAAACTTGAAAGCAATAGTCCAATAATCGATATTTTTAACATTAGCTTATATGACTCCTCTGAGGCGATCTTCTGTTTGTGACCAGATTTACCGGAATATCGGATCAAAAACAAGCCAGTGTTGTATCAATGAAATGAACACTATCAACCCCTCTTTCTCGATAACGAACTGCTGTTTTTGAAGCTAAAATTACAATAACCGGCGTGTAATCAATCCACTTACCTTTCCTTCCTGCACTGTCTGCTTTCGTTCGTACCATTTTGCAAAGCTGCTAGTAAACCTAACGCGTGGAAATGGTGAACTCCGACGTCGAAATATCAACTTCGAATATGCGCGCCTTTTTATCTCACTTCACGTCGCATCAGGTCGAGGCCAACTTTTTCTGCAAAGGTTACTACCCTACGGCACTTGGTATCATCATGAATAGTCTGAATTGTCCATTTTCAAAATTCAAGCGAATCCTAAAACACGTCATAACAACTAACTATAAATGATAAGGTGACCTAAACGCGTCTCTTAATAGGTGAGGTTTATTTGAGTAGTTATCAGAGAACTTTACTGGTCCGCAAATGATCCCGGGACCGCAAATGATCCCGGACCGCAAATGGTCCCCGATGGGGGCCGCAAATGATCCCGACCAAAAAATAAGGAATAGCATGGACTTACATATTAGAGGAAGGTTAAAAAAATTATATATATATTGGAGCGAAACCAATGCGCGTTGAGAGTACTCGATGTTTTTAATGTGGTTAGATGTCAGATATCTATAAAGAATATATATATATATATATATATATATGTATATATATATATAGGGGAAATCCCCTGATGAGTGGACAACCACGAAACAGGTCTGTAGGGATGAACTGGTAGTTTATTTGTCTTTTTCCTCCCACAATATATACATCGCTCTACTCCTATGTATTGAGCACTGTCTTACGTAAGTCAAATTACTCTTTATATATATATATATATGTATATATATATAATTGTGGGAAATGTACTGTATATATATGTTAGATATCAGATACCAGATTTCAGATATATATATATATATATATATATATATATATATATATATATATATATATATATTGTCACCTTTCTTAGATTGGCCTAAGAAAGGTGACGAAGGGTTAAGGCAACGGGTTCATCGGAAGTTACAAAACGACATCTATGCCGTGAAAGAAATCCATGATCCGACAGTTGGACAGCCGAAGAAACAAATAGTCGAAAAGGTAACTTACTGAATTGTGGTGAAAAAGTCGGATGTTTCTCAGCTTGTGGATGGTGCGTACTACGAAACGAAAAGTGAAGGCACTAAAAAATTGAGCAAACAAATGTCTCAAATTTACCATGGGTTATTACGTCGAGTCATCCAACACAGTCTAAATTCATTGAAGCAGCAGCAAAAAATTAGGCCCCTCTTTCAAAATAAGGCGCCTCTCCGGCCAATCAGGACATCAAAAGTACAAGAAAGACATCAAGTGGATCTTGTAAGCATGGTTAGCATGCTAGACGGTGATACTTATAAATACATAATGTCTGTTATTGACATTTTCAGTAGATTTCTTTTCTTACGTCCTCTTCAAACAAAAGAGACTCGTGAAGTGGCGGAACATCTTTAGACATTTACATCGAACACGGTCCTCCAGAAATTTTGCTAGGCGATCAAGGTCCAGAATTTAAGGGAGTAGTAAAGACTGTTTGCGAAACGCTACATGTTCGCAAAATTAAAAGCTCCGCATACAGTCTCCAGACCCAAGGAAAAGACGAGCGCTCACACAGAACGTGGAAGGAAAAAATAAAGGTTGATTAAATTAACAACAACAACAATGGCCATCTCAACTGGGTGGAGTCTCTACAACAGTACCAGCAACTCTACAATGAATCACCACAGCTTTCTCCATTTGAAGTGTACTTCGGTAGAAAGCCCAATAGGTATCGCAATAAACTGTTTCTTGTGGGAAAGAAGGAATATGAAGTTCCAGATGAAAACAGCAACGGTATCGAAATAGATGAATGCAAGACGGAAGAACCAACAGAGCTAGTAACAGAACGCAATTCTATCATGCAGAAAGCTCTGGATGCGTCTAATAAGGCTTCGCAGAATATGGTAAAGCGGGAGTTATGGCGAAATCCACCCTCACTCTATTACAAGGGAGAAACCGTTTTGATTCGAGTCCCTGTCTCAAAGAAATTAGTGAAGGGAAAGAAAAACTCGCTAAAGAACACCTGTGAAGGGGTGATCCTTGAGGCTAATCATTCCATGCACAAGTACTTTATCAGCTACAATGATCCCGTGACACTTGAGAGCGAAACGAGGGGGTTTAAAGTAGATGATGTTACCTCAGTAACAAAAGAAGAAGAAAATGAGTGGCAGCAAAAGGCAAAGAGTGACAGTGGGAGACGAAATGATACTTGCACAGACCATGAAGCCGATTCCCAGGCCAACCAGCGAAGCGAGCAAGAACAGACAACGCCAGTTTGTCAGAGGCCAGCATCGATCAGATATTCTCCTTAGAAAAGCATAATGGTGACACTGTAACTAGCTATTGCCGAGGAATAAAGGCAAAAGTATGGCCATGGAAAAATCACAGAAGAAATTTTTCCAAAATGTGGACGAAAATTCCAGTGTTACTCAAAAAGTGTTTTTGAGAGTGGTGGAGCGTTGCAGTACTACTCAGATGACAGCGTCTTTTGTAATAGTTGCTTAATCAGTGGATGAATTTTGGTTTGGAATTAAGTGCAACAAAAACAAGCAATGCCGCATTTTGGGTGAAAACATATTAGTCTAAAGCACTACGTTGTTGTTGTTGTTTTTACTGAGACTGTTGCTGCTGTTGCCAGCCGGGTGACGTCAATGGACTGATACAATTTGATATAAAGATAGAACGGTATACCACGCTGGCATATCAATGTGTATCTAGTGAAGGAAGAATATGTAGTGTTTATTGTGTTGTGGAAAAGAATCTCGGTCATAATTTTTAGATATATAGTAAAGACTAAGTCCGTTTATGAAGGTGCCATTCATAGCATCGTAGTATGAAAAAGGTAACAAAAAGAAGCCAGTTGTAAGCCATAATTTAAGATGGTTTTAATAAATATAATTGCTATTCATCCCAATTCCCTACCCTCACCATTCCCACATCCATGCCATTCCTTATTTTTTAGTCGAGATCGTTTGCGGTCCCCATCAGGGATCATTTCCGGTCCGGGATCATTTGCGATCCGAGATCATTTGCGGTCGTGGGATCATTTGCGGACCCGTACAGAATTCTTAGCTGTAGGGAAACATAGACATGCAATACGTACACATTTTTTTTCATGAGAGTGGGAACATTTCTGATAAATCAGTTGTATTGTATGTCATTTGGAATCTTTATCAAGAACTCGAATTTGTCTTTTTATTTGCTTGAAATGATACAACAACATATTTGTAGAATTATATGACCCATTATATAACCTATCGAACCACAACTCCCCCTCTGGCCCAGCGGCAGACTTGTAACTGGTAACTTACCAGAGAAGTGATAAGGTCTTATTAGATGTATCTCTCATCCAATTAAAATTTATGTTTCAAATAAATCATGAAAAATTGAATTCTCAGTGCACAAGACAAACTCACCCCACATTCTCAAAGCTAAAACATATTAAAAGTTTGTAAACATAACAAGGACCAATGTGAAATATGGTAAATTGGTAAAACATGTTACAAGTTTCCCATGCTTATTGGGAGTTACTATGTATATTATTTTAGTTCTAAGTTATTCAATGTAATGTTTACCTCTATTCTGGTTGGCTGTTGTAGTGAGGACTAGTGACTCTTGGTTTTTGGTTCATGACAATGTCTTAGCAAAATCACTCCCTTTCTTGTAACCAATGAAGTTTTTTGACACACCATAAATACTCAAGCTAACAATAAAAACAATGGCAACGTTTTGCATCAAAAATGATAAGTTGATATTTTTACAGCAACAGAGAGCAAACATGGATAAATTATAAGGGTTACTTGATTTACACTGCAGAAATGTAAAATGGTTTCCGTGTTTACATAGCCTGATGTAAACACGCGGGGGGTTGGGAGAACACGAGATAAGCGTAGGAAACCACGACGCGACGCGTCGTGGTTTCCTACGCTTATCTCGTGTTCTCCCAACCTCCCGCGTGTTTACATCAGGCTATGTAAACACGGAAACCATTTTACATTTCTTTTATAAAATAACTAATGAAAGAGGAACGAAAACCGTGTTTACATACGTTCATGTAAAATGGTTTTATGGCCAATCAGAGCCCGCGTACTATTTGAATTATTTTATAATATATTATCTATTACATCTATTACACTATATTATTATTGAGCGGTCAGCGAGCATGATGGCAGCGTTTTTTGCTGTCCTTTGTTATACATAACTTTAAGGGGCACAATATTAGTTTATCTAGATGTGGCTCTCTCCTCTCCCTCAATATACAATGTAATTCAATTTAAGGGTTGCAATTTCTGTTCTACGCATTTTTTCCTTTGTAAATCTTTATCTGATTCTATGTTATATCACGTTATATTTACATAACTATGTATCAGCTAGGAATTGAAGGAATAAATAAAAAATAATGATAAATAAAAAAATATATTACACTGTTTAACTCTTCACCAGAAATCTGCCAAAAGCAAGTCTTGTTGTTGATAACAGAAGAATTGTTGAGGAGAAACGTCGGCGCTCCAAAGCTAGACATCTTGTGACCAATGTTTAACGTCAGCCTCGTTAAGAATGTCCACAGCAGAGATATGCTTTGGTGCGCTTCCTTTACAAAACTCGTCATTCAGCTGATTTATCTTATGTGGTGAGCGTGCACATCCGAACACTATATGGTCTTTGGATATGTACCATTTCACCATGGCAAGGGCTAAGCCTGTGGATACCCCTGTTTTGGCGATTACTTCTTGTTTACCCACAGACGCCATGATAAATCAGATGAAGGTTACATAACATATCAGGAGGAAAGTTCGAGTCATAGGACAAATTTCAGTCACTACTCACGAAACGAGCTTGGGATAACTTGAATTTTTCCCTTTATGTTATTATATCATATTGTGTTAAGGAGTGTTGTGTGGTGCCAACATGGGAGAAGGCAAGTGAGAGGTATGTATGACTTCACCAGTCAGTTATCATTTCTGTTTCTTTAAATATCATCTTACGTGCTACTTTTCCTTTATTCACTATCATTTAACACACACACGAGAAGAAGTGAGGTGAGGAGCAAGGTTTTTTCAGACATGACTACTGAAGTGCACATGAGCAATTTGTGAAGTCCATGTCAAGCACTTTTTTAAGACAATTTTAAAATTATTTGAGAAAAATATTTGGGGTTCTGTTCCTGTTTGTTAGTCCAGCCAAGCTTGTGTGGTCATTGGCCCCTATAATAGCCGCTGTTACGGTATAATATTAGCGACAGAAAAACGCAACAATTCCACAAACTCAACTACTTTATTGAACAGCAAGTAATGTTCTTAACAAGGAGCGAATCCTTAAAGCAGTACAATACTTATCATTAATAAACTTAAATTAATCTTTCGCAGTAACTGTCTCTCAGTATAGCTTTCAAAACAGTTGTCACTCCGACAACAAACGCTACCACAGTTACATACGCGAGTCTTTATACATATATTCACAAAGTATTCTGGAACATTCCAAAAGCTTACATAAGAACTATTTTAGTAGTATTACTTAATAATTGTGTTACCTGATGGAATGTCTATGGTATGCCAGTCAGCATGACTCAGCAGTCTGCAAATTTCTAGCAGTTATGGCTTAAGAGTACAGGCAGTTAGCACTCACTTGTGTAACTTGTAAGATCTAAATTCTTCTGCCACTGAAGATGAGAGGGGAATATTGAGGTGCGATACAGAAAGGTAAAAAGATTGGAAAGTAAATATCTCATAAGGTTAACTTATAGGTTTTGATTTTCCTCAAACTGCAAAATTCTTGCAAAATAAAATGTTATAAAAGTCCTACTCCTTCCAAAATAAGAAAAACTCTGTATGGAAGTCAACTGTCAATTTGTATTCTTCACATAGGGACATACTTATCATATCCACCCATGAGCTACTTCCCAACTTGGCAAGCAAAAATTTTGAACAATAACTGCCAAAAAATTATTATTGAACCCCAAATAAGTGTTTTCCTGTTTGTCTCTTATTCTTGAGGTATTTTTAAGCAGTTTTGACATCTCTTAGGCATTAGTAAGAAATAGAAACTGAAGCTCTAAAATTGAAAAAGCTGATAAGAAGCACATTTTAGTCTAGGATATATTTGGTCCCCCAAACATTAATTGCGTTCGACGTTAGGAGAACGCTTCGTAATCTTTGGGGATCCTGTGGTCGATGGGATACCTGTGCATGCCAGGCGTGAAGATTCGAGATTTTTGGTTACTTGGACGGGCGATGTTCAAAATCTGCGCCATTTTGAATAATTATTAAGCGCGCGCACGAATTTTAAGCCCAATAGCCGGCCAAAGAAATTGCGGGCTCGCCTGGTGGACATGCGCACACAACTATTTTTATGCGCAAGCAACTATACCTCGTGCGAGTGCGCACGCAACTATACCTCGTGCGAGTGCAAGCTGCTCGTGCGTCCGTGTCGCCTCCGTGGATATCTTTGGATTATTCGGTAAGTTCATTTATTTTTCTCAAACTTCATGCGATGTTTCTTAAAAAGTTCATCGCTTCAACTTGTCAAAGCCTTACCAGGAAACTTTTTAGTACTCCAAGAGCATGTAGAAAGCCCGATGTCGGCGTTGTCCGAACTACAACAAACCGAAGACCTTCGCTGCTCTCCTGCTTTGAATTGATGTCCTCGAATTTGCCGAACAACAAAGCAAATCAACCGATAACTCTGACACAAAGTTGTCTCAAAGCAAATCTACCAAGCCATTGTGCTTTGACCCATAGCGGTCACAAATACAAACCAAACAAACCGAGTCATTGTACTCGGTGGCCATTGCGCCAAATGACCCGTTGTGGTCACAAAGCAAATAAACCGAGTCATTCTGCTCGATGGCCATTGCGCCAAATGAAAAGTGACAAAAGTCAAATGGTTACCGGGCTGATAAGTGGTGATTGTAGTTCACAAGATCATGATAAGGCTTTGACAAGTTATTCTTCTGAGAAAATTGAAAATCATAGTGTAACTATTTCTGAAAATGTTGAAGTTCGTAAGAAAAGAGTGAATTGTCAGAGGAAAAGGGACAGGGAACCATCTCGCGTTCCTGTTAAAATAATTCTAAAGGCACTAAGTAATACGAAGTCTAGGAATAGAATCAAGTCTTTTGTAAGACAACATCTTCCAGACAGTTCTTTTATCACTAATTTATGTAGAAATTACAACACCTGGAAATTCTGGTATACCAATGATCATAATCCCATCCATGCCAAATTTATTACATTAATCTAAATATCTTTTTACCTCCTCCTACAGAAAAACAAGACATAACTTGCTTTGTGCATAATGTCTCACCAGTAAAAAAATCTGGACCAACAAGCTACTTTAACTGCCACCTTCAGACAGAGAAAGATTTCATTGGCAGTGTATGCTTTGCAACTGAAAAGAAGGAAACTCTTGATGCAATGGCCGCACAAAGATCACCGGTTAAAATTTCAAATTTTAACATCAGCAATAAGTATGGACGAAGTGATGTAGTAATAAACAGGAACACAACCATCACTTCAACAACAGCTGATTTTCCATACAAAGCACAAGATGATGTCACATCAATTGCATCCTTGTCAAAAGTAGCACCACAACAGCTAGTGTCAATAAAAGGAAAGATATCACATCTAAGTGCGACCAAAACTATAGTCATCCAAGATTCTCCTGTCAAAAAACAGGAAGGCTATATAGTTGATCCATCTGGTTACATAAAAGTTATTTTCTGGGGTGAGCATGTTGACAGCGTCACACCACAGTCCACCTATTTCTTCAACAACTTGAGAATGAAAGTATCTCAGAATCAAAGATACTTGAACACACCAAAACAAGATAATTTATACACCATCAAGGACGCTGAACCCTTCAAACAAACATTACCTGAAGTCAGTGACATCTCAACAACAACAGAAACCATTGGAGAAATACTAGGAATAAGCAGTGTCACCAAATACAACTGTTGTTGTTCATGTTCAAAAAAAGTTACAATCAAGGGAAAAATTGCAGTCTGCGATAACTGCAAAGTAACACAAAAGGCAACCAGCTGCAGTGTAAAGTGGACACTCAAGATCCATATCCAAAACTCCAAACAACCACTGCAGAAGCTTCAGCTACAGGTTTATCAAGAAGCAGTGCCAAAGTTGTTTTCAATTTGTTACTTAATTGCAAATGAAACAACAGAGGAGGAAATCACAGAGGCTGTCTTAAACCTAGACACAGTTAAAGTATGCTTTGACACGCAAACGCGAAAACTTGTGGACATTGAAAAAATTGCCATTTAACATGTTTTGTTGCATTTTCCTTTGTAACAAACCAATCTCTAGTAACTATTTAAGTTACTAATAATTCATGCTATGAGATACAAACACTAAAACTTTTAGATATCACAAAAAGTTTTATAGCACTTAATTTTTGAATCTCATATTAAACTTTCTTGAAACTATTCCATTTACTATTATTCATGTTACTGTTAGAAAAATTAGTCTCGCTCATTTAGTATCTAAACTACATTGTAAATGAGTAGATTCTCATGTTTTAATTATTGCATTTTACCTTGTGACTAATCGAGTTAGTATCATCCAGGGCCCAGTTGTTCAAAAGACGATTACTGCTAACCCACGATTAAAGCTTAATCAAAGATTTAATCTCTTTTGTTTAAAAAGATTTCAAAAGCTAATTATAAGCTGCACATGAAGTCAAATCGAAAAATAAAACTAAAGAGCAAGAATCCTTAAGAAAATCTCTTTTGGTTATTAATTTAACTGGAATAAAAATTGACACTAACCCTGGGTTTGCTTAATCGCGCTTTGAACAACCCGGCCCTGGTTACTGTTAAGATAAGAAAAATAGTTAAACAATGCTATGACACACAAACACGAAATATTTAGACATGGAAAAAAATCTAAGTTTCATAGCATTTTGAACTTCATCACAGCTTCATGTTCCAGTTGTTGTTATAAAATTTAGTCTATCTCTTTCAGTTTTTCAAGATACTGAGTAGATTGACATGTTTTTTTACATTTTCTCTTGCAACTAACCAATCCCATGCAACTATTCAAGTTACTATTCATGTTACTATTAAAATTTTTTTGTTAAACTATGGTATGACATGCAAACACCAGAACTTTTAAACATTGCAAAAAGTTTCATAGCATTACCAACTTCATAACTTTCTTGAAACTATTCAATTTACTATTATTCATGTTACCGTTACAAAAATTAGTCTCACTCATTTAGTATCTGAACTACATTGTAAATAAGTAGATTGACATGTTTTAATTATTGCATTTTACCTTGTGACTAATCGAGTTAGTATCATCCAGGTTACTGTTAAGTTAAGAAAAATTGTTAAACAATGCTATGACACACAGACACGAAACGTTTAGACATGGAAAAATTTAATTTTCATAGCATTTTGAACTTCATCATAGCCTCATGTTGTTGTTATAAAATCTACTCTATCATTTTCAGTTTTTCAAGATACTGAGTAGACTAACATGTTTTGTTACATTTTCCCTTGCAACTAACCAATCCCTTGTAACTATTCAAGTTACTATCATTCATGTTACTGTTACAAAAGTTAGTCTCCCACAATCAGTATCTAAACTTCATTGTAACTAAGTAGATAAACATCTTTGGTTACATATTTGGGTTTCACTATTAAAGTTGCTATTGTTCATGTTGCTCTTTAAATACTTCGTCTTTCTCATTTAATCTCTCAACTAATTTCCTCCTCTGTTTTTGTATGATTTTAGCTAAATTCATTGAACTTCTAACGCACTTATTAATCTTTGATTACTACTAGTTTAATAATAAGATGAGTAGCACAATCACCATACTCACTTCTGTAACGTGTATGGAAAATGTGAAAATTGCTAGTTTGGGACAAAATCTCTTCTTTAGGTCTGTTTTAAATTCACATTTACTATTACAACTGATTTATTTCAAACTATTTTATTTTTGTCACATTTGATTCAAATTTGTATTTACCCATAATCCCTTGTGGGTGTGGTCTTTTTCACAAATAATCAATTTCGAGTTCACTGACACAGTAAAAAGTAGAAATAATAACATTTTGTATTACATAGAGGCTAGTATCGCCCTAGTGAGATCAACTGGCACTCTAAAAACTGACTTTTTGCCTCTTTTTACAACTTGAAGATCACATCACCATTTTTCTCTTGGAACTTCAGCTCTCTTTTTGCGATTCTTTTCATTATATTTTAGATTCCTTAGCCTATTCTTTTCCTGCTTTTTCCTCCTCCACTCTTTGATCCTCGCAAGCTTTTCTTCATTTTCGTTAACCATACCTTTTGTCAAGCGCACTTGAAGCAATATTTACAGATGGCTAAATCTCAGAAAAATTAATGAGCTTGAAGACCCCCGACCCTTGATAACGTCGCTTATTATATACTCAACAAAATATCGCGTTTCTGATTGGTCAATGATGAATGCATAAATAGGTTATAGAGTGCAATAGAGGTTATAGAGTGCAATACGGAGAAGTTGCCATGGAAACACCGGGGTAGCGCGATGGAGTAATTTTGTCGAGAATATAATAAATAAAAAATCGTATGAACCTGCTCGTGCATTTCGTGATTTATGGTCACTCGTGATGTTTTGAAAGTTCTCAAATAGCACTCGCCTACGGCTCGTGCAATTTTGAGAACTTTCAAAACATCACTCGTGCCCATAAATCACGAAATGCACTCGCGTTCATACGATTTCCTATACAGAAACCAAAATAGGAAAGGTTACCAAGCTATTTCGACACGGAGATGAAAATGGCGAAAATGGCGGAGCAAACAGCAGATTTCATAGCGCTTTTGGTGGCATTTGTGGCGAGACTCCGTTCTCAATATGGCGTCAACATGGTAAAAAGCGTAGCGACTTGGTCAAAAGTGAATATTTTGGCCGTTTCTAAAGATATGGACCCGAAAACTTGGAAATGACAAGAGAAACTTATGAGCATTGAAGTGTAATCGATTTCGAAACCCGACTTTGCCGTGTTTGAAGTATAGTAGCGAAGGAGCAGGTAAGTTGATGAAAAATATTATTGCGTAGTCAGGTTTTTCAAAACCGTAGCGACTGTTTTACACTGATATTTCTCCGTTTATAGTCAATCCTTTAGACTGATTTTTCGCTATTTTAGAACACCAAGTATGAGCATTTGGTTAATGTGTTTTTGTTCCCACAGGATTCCAGTTCAGTCATTCTGCGGACAACAACTTGGTATACTTCCAAATTCTGAAACCCAGCGTTACACAAAGGATACTTAAGAATGATGAATCTTTTCTATACGTTTTAATAAACTTGAAATGTCAAAGTTTTGCTCAAATGTAGTGTTTATTGTGTGTTATCATTAGGTGTAATTTGTTTGCTCAAACGAACTTTCTTTTCAGTGAAAAATGTATTTAAAAAATTTTACCACTGAGATTGTGTTACGCGTTACAACCAAAATTGGCTCGATTTTTCATCTTTCACAGGTATTTTCTCAAAGACAGTAATGTGGTTTTCTGATTTTTTGCTTTTACTATAATCAATAAGAACAACTTTACCTGTAAACAAAGATTTGGCTTCAATGAAAATGTAAAACAGAAGAAATCATTGAAAGTTTGCAGTCAACCCCCTATGGGCATGGTGATTGTGCTACTCATCTAATCAGACATTTTTAATAATTTCAACAACCAACTCAAAGGCTTTTGTTTTCAAGTATTCAAAAGAATTAAACAGTAAATGCTAAATTGTGAAGAAACAGGCAGAGAATTTAAAAAAAAACAGTGATCCAGACTTTGTTTACAAGCTATAATCTGAACATTTAGAATGAAGAGTTCGTGATCCAAGCTAAAGTTAGAAACTAATACGCGTTACACTTAATTTCTTAAAACCACAAATTTTTTACACCTCATTCGCAATCTAAGTCCATTCTGTGTTCAAATCTGTCAATCCAATCTAAGAACCAAATGAATTGCTGATCGACTAACTTGTTCATCTCTGTCTAAATACTATGGAGCTGTAAGACTCATTCCATTCTGAGAGTGGTCAATGGATAGAATGAATGGACAGGCATCTCGGGCCCATTCTTCAGGACTCCTATACATTGCTGCACCTTGTTTTCCAAAGGTTGTCTCCAACATAGGTGTGTTGATGACTCCTGGGTTCAACGGAACACATGTCAGCGGTATAGGTAACTCAAGCGCCATTGCTTTAGAAAGCCCCTCAATGGCCCACTTGGAAGCACAATATGGAGCTTTATGCGCCGCCACACTTCTACCCCAGCCAGAACTAAAATTAACGACCACACCCTTTCCCGCTTTTATCATTTCGGGCACAAAATGGCGAATGACATTCGTGGTGCCCTTAATGTTGACATCGATGACACTGTTGAACTCTTCTCCAGAAATCTGCCACAAACACGCATTACTGTTGATTATAGATGCATTATTAAGGAGGAAAGTCGGCGCTCCAAAGCTAGAAATAACATCTTGTGACCAACGTTTCACGTCTGCCTCGTTGAGAATGTCAACAACAGAGAACTGTTTTGGTTTGCCTCCTTTACAAAACTCTTCGTTCAGCTGATTAATCTTTTGAGCTGACCGTGCACACCCTAACACCAAATGGCCTTTGGATATGTACCATTTCACCATGGCAAGGCCTAAGCCTGTGGATACCCCTGTTATAGCTAGCACTTCTCGATTACCAACGGCTGCCATGATGGATCAGAGAGAACTGTCAAGAAACTGGAATCTAGACCGTTCTGGTTGTCATGGCAACTTCTGATAAAGTAATCGAGGGAATGCTGATGTTGTAGGGTACCTAAGAGGTGGTTAGAAAGATGCAAGAGGAGATAAAAAAAGCTAAAGCCTTCCTTCTGAAAACAAGTTCAACATCATCTAAAAATGTGTAAGTATCTGCTAGCCCCTTAACTGTGATGGCGATCATGAAAACAAGCTTACAAACTCTCGGGCTTCTTTTTTTGTTCGCTAGCTGGTGATGCCTTCAAAAGTAGGGAAGAATAAAGTCTCGCACATAATCGACAAGACGAGAATTTCTCCTTTAATAGGTGGCACACAATCCCATACATTGTATTTGTGGTATAATTATATTGTATTTGTAGAATGACAAATGAACTCTCGCAAATAGGCTGGTTATAGACGTGAAATGTGCTTACTGAATTCATATCCCATTCCGGTAGTTAGATAACGGCGTAATATGTGACGAACACAGTCCATAGACTGTAAGATTTTACGCCACTATCTGCGTCGGTGTATATATATATATGTAAGATTTTAAGCTGTTAACTAACGGCGTAAAATCTTACAGTATAATTTCCTCCAGTCGGTGATGTATATATGTAAGATTTTACGCCAGTAACTAACGGCATAATTTCTTCCAATCGTTGATATATATAATGTAAATTTTACGCCAGTAATATTATATATTAATTTATTATAATTAATCTACCGACTGAGTTAGTGGCGTAAAATCTTACGGTATATAGACTGTGTTAGTCACATATTACGCCATTATATATATTCCCATCCCATTCGAAAGAAATATTGTACTTATTTTTAGCCATTCGTTGATTTTTCTCTTTTGTATGAGTTCAGATATGACCATTTAAGTGATGTGTTAAGCAAAATTTTAGAGGAAAGGCCAAATCACTGTGTTGGTAAGTAATCATGGTATTTTTTTATTTTAAGCTTTTTTTCTTGTGCCTTATTTCACTTATCTCCTAGTGAAAATGCCTTGAATTGATCACTCTCCTCAGGAGACATCTACATTTCTTGAGATATGTTTTAGTGTATGTTTACAGAGTAAGATATAATTTACAGTGGAATATATATATATTTTTTTAGTATAACTAATGTGTGTCTATAGTACGTCACTGTCATGGTGCAAGGAAACATTTTGTTAACCCTCTGATTAGTCCTGGCATGGGGGTTATCAATTTACAGAGCCAACATTTACTTGGTTGCTAACTGGAGAAGGAGGCTTCTTAGAGAGGAGGGGCTCATTGAAAATTTACTGAATACCAGAATGTCAAAGATTATTTTTTTTGAGGAGGTTGGTTAGGCCAGGAAAAGGGGGAGGAGGGGTTTTCCTATCACACACCCTCACTAAGAAGAAAAAAGGGATACCTATTTTGTTTAAAATGTCAGTTTTTGGCAAAAGGTTGTGATAGTATTGAAATTGAGGAAAAGTTTTGAATTAAAATTCGGAACTGTTGAAAAAAATGAGTTTTTGTATTTAATTGTTTTAAAATTTTCAATGCTATAACAAATCAACTGTATTTCAATATTCTGTTTTTCTCTCAATAGTCCTCTAACTAGGAGATGAGGCAGGGTAAGGGATTTGACAGGCATAGGTGCTAATGTGATCAGAAGTTATGTTATTAAGCTATTTTGTTCTTACTTGTTCGAGTGCTCCTTATTGCAATGATACCATTCTAGATGTATTTGAAGACATCAGTAAAAATGTAAAAAAAGGAAAGACTGAGGAGTCTGAGGTAGGATTTGCCTTATAATAGAACTTGCTATTTTCTTATGGGGAAACAAGGGTATCTTACCATCTTGGAAACTGTAGTATTTTCAATTGTTTCAATACAGCTTTTATTTGCTTTAAGAAGGTGATGTTATTTCAACTTTTTTATTTATATATTTTTAAGTCTAAATTGTTAAGAGATTTCTTGTAGCTAGAGTGTGGTGTGTTTCAGGGACAGGAGTGAATTGGTGTGTGGAAACCAATCTGGATATTTTTTCAGAAATTATAATCACTGATCCAACTTTTATGATTTCTGTGGACTACCATTTCTCTTTCTCTTTAAGATTTCTGCATGTTTGGTAGTTGAAATTTAGAGCTCAGCAATATTTTGTTTCCTTTAACACTATTTATTTTGCTTAATAATCCTTTCTTCCCTGTTTATTCCGCATTTTAGCTAGTGATTGTAATGCATGAATTGTTATTTTGCTATCTGCAGAGTCTAGAGTCAAATCAGTCTGGATGTTTACAAATTTTCTGTCAGGGGCAAATTCTGAAGACTAGATACTATGCTATAGTCTTGTAGTTAAACGATCAAATAAAATGAGACTGATTTTTCCCATTATTTTCAGGAACTAGAAGATGACAAGGAAAGCAAAGAGACTGCTGAAGTACACCAGAAACTGTTTGAGGTTAGCTTGTCAATGATAATATGGATCACATTTCGAGTAACAATGATCTTGTAGCTGGTAATGTTAACTTAGTGAGACTGACTGATATCATTAAAGAGTGATTGTTAAGGGGGATCTAGGACTTAGTGAAAGGGGGTCAGATAAATGTCTACTCAAAGGTGTTCAATCTTGAGAGGGTCAGGGGGCATACCCCTGCCAAGAATGTTGAATAAAGGTTTTAGAAAATGTTTCCAGTGTTCTAAGGATAATTATGGAAAAAAAAAATAGATTTACATATTTTTAGATGTTTCACCCCTCTCTTTCCTTTTCAAATCATCTTTGAAATGCTTTTATGTTCAATAATGTCAAGTATCAAGAACTTATGCCAACTGATTTGGTATTTTCATGCAAATGCACGATCCCTCAAGGATGGTGGATTGTCTGTTTTTAACTAAGTTACAAGTCTGTTAACGGTGTATTTTGTTGCATTTGTATAATAGAAAGATGGTGATGGAGAAGGTGGTGAAACCTGAGACAGAAGAAATGTATTGAACCCCTCTCCCTGATCTCATGAATTTAAATTTTTACTTTGAACAAGCTGGAATAGGATTGAGCCGTGAAGAAATGTTTAGAGTATTTCTCGCATAAAGCAGCTGTTGGATACTAAACCATTACAAATGGTTCGTTTTTGGGGTAAGAAAGATAATTAAAAATCACTGTAATTTGTTTTTTTTTATTTAAGTTAAATGTTTTTGAACCACAGCATAAGCACCTCCAAGTCCTTTTAGTATAATTTGTGTGGCCTGCATAGATTTTAACCCTAAGCAATCACCCAGCATAAATGTCAAGAACCAAAGTAAAAACATAATATAAAGATTTAGCCAAGCCTAAAAGCGGAGCACGTCTCAAGGGCACAACACCTTGCCCTCGCCAGGACTAGAACCCAGGTCGTCCAAGTCGGAGCCCAGTGCCTGACCACTGGACTACTGGACAAAGCCATGGTGTTTTGCGTGCCCATGGTACAGTTGACCACGCATGTTAAAAGTAGCACCTTGTACAGTCATACGGTTGTATGGTTGTATGGTCGTACATCCAAATTTTTCAGCTTGATGGGTTACTACTATTTTGTATAATTATGGGGCTATGCTCTGCAAGCTCCGCTATAAATTGCTTACATGTAGCTATTTGGCGACTGGTATGGGTAATGAAGAAAGCAGACCTTTTGAACTGAATTGGTTAATTGTCACTCAAGATTAAAAATTTGCTGATCAGAACCAGCTCATGATATTTTAAAGTAGCTCTGGAGTCTTTGAGAATGTGTTTAATTGATTGAATCATATGAAGAAAATGGTGGAAAGGTCAAATTAAGCTTGCATGTGTTAAAGAATCATTAATATAATATAACATGTAAAATGTCCGAAGGTTTTGTTGAAAGCAGAAAGTGGTCAAAACACAAGACGGGGTGGATAGAGGAGAGGAAACCTCCACACTTGGACCCTGTGAATCTGACCACTTCACATGATCTTTTCAGTTTGAATTTATGTTATGCTGCAGTTGATTGGTTACCCAAATCATTTTGAGATCAGTATATCTCCAGACTTCTCCATTTTCACCAGCTAATGAAAGGTTTTTGAGGCAACATGGCTTACAAGCCAGATTTCAAATTCTGATAAAAAGGCTAACATCACATTTCATTTGCATGCATAGTGGTTTACTAATTTGATAGAAATATTTAATATGATAGCTATATAATTATTTGGAACAACATTAGTGTCTCCATGCCTCATTTTGGATGCCCCTGAATGCCATGCATTAAGGAGGGCATAGTTACTAAAACAGGAATGATCTTAAATGACCTGAGTGATGTGAACAATCATGGACTGGATTAAGATCGGATCACAAACCAGATCATGGATTGGATCATGGATCATATTAGATCATGTTAAATAATATTATTGAGCTCAAGCCCCACTGGAAGGTTTTGTTTGCCAAAAACCTTGGGGTCAGAACACAATTCGAAAAAAAAATAGGGTTTTGAAAAATACAACAATCAATCATTACAAAATATAGAGAGTTCAAAAGAAGGGGGGTGTGAAAAAATTAAAATATTCTCAATGAAAATTAGAGATATCTCGTAACAAGCCCAAATAGAAGGCAGGCCCATTTGAAAGTTTTTTTTGCCCCAGAACTCCATGTAGTCACTTTCAAACTGTGTCAAGGAGTTGTGTTGTGCCGCCATGGATGAAGGCAAGTGAGAGGTACAAATCATTCTTCAATAAGGAGGGGGGCATTGGGATTTTTTTGGCTATTTGATATTGGTTTTTCAGTTTTTTGCGCTAAAAGACTTTGGTTTTGTGGTTTTGCTGTTCCTTTTGCTTTGTGGATTTTATGTGGTTTAGCATTAGTTTTCAGTTTTCATCAAAAACACAAACAGGTTTTCAAAAGTTTTCTGGTTTGTCTTTAATCTGAGTGGCAATTAAGTGCCTCCACTGGATCTCAAACAGCCGCGAAATCCATATAATTCATGTGAAACCGATAAAGATCATATTATCTGAAATCACAATTCACACATTTTAAAAAAAAATCATGATTCACATTCAAAGCATATGAGACCCTCATTAAGGTTAGGTTGGGAGTAGTGAAAGAAATTTTGAACATGTTATTTACTTGTACACTTTATATGCCTCTGTTTGTGTGAAGGGGAAAGAGAAGGCAAGGTCACATTCTTCAACTGTGACGTCCAATTACTAACATGCATTTCAATTCCCCCGTTAAAGTGCTTGGTATTGAGTCAACGTATTATGTGGCATAGGCGAATACAGGGAAATGATAAGAAGAGGATGATGAAGAAGACGACGAAGTGAGAATTAAAAATCCGCCGAGTACAGTTTGATTTATCTCCCAGTTTCTTATAATGTGTTGGGTGATGGATTGGTAATTTTGGTAGTCGTAACTCTACTTCACAGCCAGCCAAAAATTCACCATTGTTTTGGTCACAGTATGTCTCACTAGGTATCACCAATTGTTGTAACTTTGGTTATTGGATGACTTTTTAGATCCTCTCTTTCCTTTTAAAATCATTTGAAAAACTTGCTTAATTTTGACTTCACCAACAATTTGCCAATAAATTTAATATATTAATGTTCAGATGGCAAACAGAGTGAACAATCAGAAGTAAGCCACCATCATCATGATTTTAAAAGCAGCATGGGGCAGAGTTGATATGCCAGGCCTTCCAAACAAAGGCACTGGTTGTAATGCAGATTAGTGGTGATAATTTTAGACTTATCCCACCCAGCTTGTATGGTATATAGTTAGGCATGTGTGCTCCAATAAAAAGGGGGATTTTTTAAGCTCAATGTTAAAGTTGTTCAAAAATCTTTGACTTTGGGGCATTTTTTTGCCAAACCTAAGGGATTCCTATTACAACAAAGGAAACAATGAACTGATGCTATTCATTGTATTCCTTGCAATGAATGTGATAATGAGTATATCACACAGACCACATGTCAGTTTGGTACATGTTTGAAAGGAACATCAAAAATCGGTCTTCTTTTGTGAACAAAGGCTAATTCAGCTTTATCGGAAGCACACATGCCTAACCAACCATACATTTTTGGTAGATAGCGTCTAAAATTATCACTATTAATCGGCATTACTACAAGTGCCTTTGTTTGGAAGCTTGGTATATCAACTCCAACCCACACTCTTTGAATTGTGAGGATGGCAGCTTACTTCATTACATCTCGTCAGAAAAGAAAACAAAAGTGTATAGCTAATTAGTAAGTGTATAAAAAGGGACCACCTGTTGCAGCAGCGTTGAGGTCACCCCCTGATGAAGGCACTAGACAAGAGGGTCAACCAACATTGGGTTCTATGAATTGTAACTTCTTGGTTACCATTCATCAAATCTTTAACCTGAGTAGCATACAAAACCATGTCTGCTTGCAAACCCCATAAAATTTTTTCTACTTTTGGGAAGTAGATTTGTACTCTTAATTGAAGCTGTTCATTTGTGACTAAGAAATTGCTTAAATGTCAAAGGAGAATGTAATCGTTTGTGGTCAGTGTTTGGGTGTGGATCATGACATTTCCACAGCATACTGCTAGTCTTCTTCCAAGCCTGTCAAAGACAATGTAGAAAATTAATGAAAAAATATCTTACCCAGCCTTGTTTTTCTCATTAAGTTATGGATCCTGCTTTTTTTCCTCTCTGAGCATGGCCAAACTTAATGGTTAACCATTTCACTCACATATCTCTTTAGTAAATCTCCTTACTGTCTGTCTCCTTATTTTCTGCCATACAATTTTTATGATGCAAGTTCCAGAATTTGGTAATGGATCAACAACAAATTCCATAATTGATACTTTTCTTTCCTCTCAGTATTTGTCTGCGTCACATGGTATCAATATTGTAAGGAGAAATTCTGTTCAGGTCAGCTATGGGAGTTAAATGTTTATGAGTCATTTATTCCAGTAAAGATGGATATATTTTTTTCTTTGTAGCAGGGTGAGGGTGAAGGAGATGAACAGGCAACGGAGGAGGATAAAGGTGAAGAAGGTATGTGTGGGTGCAAGACTCAAAGCTTTTAATACCTTCCAAAATGCTATTAAAAACCACATTGTGCATCAGCAGTAGTTTTTAGAATACTGCAGTACCACAATTTCAGATAAGAGTGACCAAAATACCCTGAAAAAACTTGAACAATACTGTGAACCCTAAAGTCCCTCTCTATATTCATTAAACAGTCGATCAGTATGACAAGTTGACATGAAAAAGGTAACTATGTGAATAGGTAGGTGAGAGAAAGTTAAGGGTAAGTTTTTCCACATTTTTACTCTTTAAAAAACCCGACCAGTAGGTTTTCTTAGATTGATTTTTGGCCTGGCTCTTGCAATCTCTGTTGTAATGATTGAGTGTTATAAAATGCAGTTCATTTTAATACAGATCCAATTAGTTTTTAACTGTATTTTTTAATTATATGCCATAGATGATGAAGGTGGTGAAGAAGATGATACACCCAAACCAGAGTGGAAACCGCCCCCAGTTATACCTAAAGAGGAAAACAGAACTGGCACTAACAAGAGAACTTTCTTTGTTACAACTGATCGTATGTATTCTATTGCCTTACTTCTTCAATGGTGACAAACTTGTGTCACTTTAACAGCTGTCATCACCATCTAATTTAGCTCATGTATGGTCAACTTCTGAGTCAGAAGATCCATTCTGGTAGAGCTCAATATTCCACTTTTAGTATTGCATAGTGACAAGGACATTTGCTTCTCCACTGGATGGAATGCCAGTCCATGACAGGGTTACCTTTAAAATTTTATCAGTCTTCTTTACAGTCTGCTTTTTCACTCCTTGTAAGAATAGGGTAGTTAGGCTAGAGGTTACGTATGTGTTGTAAACACAATGACCTGGTCAAGCTACAACTAATAAACTTTTATTCAGAGTCCAGCACACTTTGCCTGGTCATCAGTCCACCACATATATGTGTAGGTTGTCAGCTGTTGATACCAACAACAGGATACCCAATGGTGATAAAGTTCAAATTGTATTCCTGTTTCTGATAAATTCTGTAAATTTTGTGATATTGTGTTGTTCTGTTAGTGATTTTTTATATGACAACATTGTCCTATAGCTATGTGCATGGAACATATTCACTGTCTCATAGATCCAATTTGTTTAATTTCTCAGCTGGTAAACCTTGGATAAAACTTCCAGCTGTGACCCCTGCACAAATAGTAGCTGCAAGATGTATTAAAAAATTCTTTACAGGAAGACTGGATGCTCCGGTAACATCACAACAATCTTTATTATCATATTTACTGAAAAAAACAAATAGTTGTAAAAAGTGATCCTATTTATTGTTTTCGGTTGAACCTCTTTTACTGTGTTTGGATGTGAGCCAAGAAAATTCAAGGAGGCCTAAATCAAGTCAAGAGTGTTGGTAAACTTGTCCAAACTGTTCAGCTAAAAATCATACCTACAATGAAAACTTAATAGGGTAAAAGAAAAGCCAAATAGGAGACATAAGTAGATTGTTTTCAACTGGAAAGTTAAGCTGGAAGTCTCACCTTTGATTTACTCTGGTCCGTTTTTTGGACACATGAACTAACATGTCAATCTTGAAAAGTTTCCTTTTTTTTTAGTTGTTCAGGGCTTGGAAAAGGTTAAAAATTTAAATTTAAAGGCTGTACATCCTGGCTTTCCTCCAGCCATATACCTCTGTTGTTCCATAAACTGCATATCTTTTTCTACAAAACTATCACGGTAATTCACGGGAGAATCTGATAAAGAACCAAAAATTTATTCTTTAGTTATCATTTCGATCTTATTTCTTTTTTTACCTTTTCAGATTGTGAGTTATCCACCTTTCCCAGGAAATGAAATGAATTATCTGAGAGCACAGATTGCTCGCATTTCAGCTGGAACACAAGTTAGCCCTGCAGGGTACTACATGTTTGAAGAAGAGGAGGAGGAGGAAGATGAAGGAGAAGGTATCAGTCTTCAACCCGCAAGCCATTACTGGGCTATGTAATATCCTACTTACATTGCGCATTGCACGAAGTATATTAATAAGTATATATGCAATCAAAGCACGGTGATCCCAAACAGAACTGTTTTAAAAATATATACTTAGTGAGGTTGAGAGTAAATTTTATTGACTTGGGTGATAAATTAATTGATATTGGCCTTTGCATCAAACTTTCTATTAAGTTCTTTTTTGTGCATAACTGAATCTTAATGACAAGGTAATTATGTTTTTATCAACTGAGTTGATAATGTAAATTGGCCACCGTAAAGAGTTTCAAAGCTGACGTTGTTGGCGCCATTCACTCTGACGAAGGGCTAACGCGCTAATTTACATTATCAACTCAATTGATAAAACCATAATGACCTTTTATAATCCCCTACCGACGCAGCTCCACAGTTTCTTAGAGACTTGCCCTCTGAATCTGAATGATTTTGCATGTGAACCCAGAACTCCTGTTTCTACCGATAAGCTTGCAGTTTAAGTAATGATATCAACTGAAAATAACCATACTTAGTTCTGTACTAGCGTCAAAATTGACAGAAAACCCGTTTTCCTCTCATCCTTTCCACAGTGCGTGACTCTTACATGTTGAATGTTGACTTTGAGGGTATAAGTGTGAGAGAACTTGCAGATCCATCACTTCATAACTGGGTGCATCATGTACAGCATATATTACCACAGGTGCGTGGGGTAACTGACTGACTTGAATTCTTTTTTCACATCAATATGGCATTTGAAAGGTGCACAAAATTATGTAACACTTCTTTGTCACATAATGAGAAGATTGCACCGTCGATAAATTTTTTTAAAGAAACTGACGCTCCGAAGTAATTTTGCTGAGTCTTTTTATAAAAAAATAAACAGTGAACCATACACTCATGGCGTACAGAAGTTACATCGTAAAATAGTCGAATAATTCGACTTAATTCAGCGTAATTTTCTCCGTGTTTTGGTATCGTAATGACTTTACTGTTGAAACTACCTACGGATCTTAAGAACTAACAGGCCTTTAATGACTGAAGAAATCCTTCTCGTTTTTTCTTCGTTAGGGTCGCTGTGTTTGGCACAATCCTGTTGAAAAACCTGAAGATGATTTTGAAGAGGAAGAAGAGGAAGATGAAAAGGAAGACATAGAGGAACCAAAACCAGAATCAGGGCCGCAGTTATTGACCTCCATTGCAGAGGATGATGGTATGTAATGATTTATGTTATTGTTATTAAGTGACAATATTATTTCTACCCCTTGAAAATCAAATTTATTTCTTTGTTTCGTCGTTAATATTCACCCCAAAGCAAACCCGCTTGTAATCGACCCCTTGATATACCGCTGTAACCTATTGCGTGCAAAACGGACTTCAACCATCTGTCCTTAACGTATATTGAACAAGTTCCTTATGAATGATTTGGAAATGCCACTGACAATTGTGAACTTATTTGAGGTTACGTAATTGTTCACCATGTGAGGTCTTTTAGAACAGCTTTATAATGGATACCTGGTGCAGGAACCAGTTGTTCAAAGGGCGGATAACGCTATCCAACAGATAACGTTATCCAACAGATAACGCTATCCAACAGAGAAATCGCCATAGAGAGGATAAGTGCTGTACTATCCATCGTATAGAGATTTATCCATCACATGGCGTCCCGAATTCTGGACTTTTTGGGTGGTAGATTCTAAATTAGGTATTTTTAAAAAATACTCTTCCCTCCCCTTCCCAAGCCGTGCGATTTTGTATTTTCTCTCTCTCGCTGACCTCGCTATCACGGAACACAAGAGATACCATGCTGAGCCGATCAATACCTGGGACCGAACAACACCCAGGGAAAGCTTATCGGACCCAGGGAATGACATGGTATGGCTCAGTAGGCACGTTGCAAGGCCTATTGCGTATGTCTATAATTTTTCTACCGGTCACAGCTGTTAATGGGATGCCGGCGTGGACTCCTAACATGTCGTCAGAGTTACTACCTCAGTATGGCCTCGCTATCATGCGCTCCAACAGGTGGCCTGGTGCAGTGGCTTTTGCCAAAGACAGGTACGGAACACGCGAAAGTAAAAATGACATGCAGTTGGTCTGTAAACTCTCCCTTCCTAATAGTTATCTATGGTTTGACCTTCTCCTATACAGCTTCTTGGTATTATAAACCGAACTCAGAATTCAACAAAATCTTTCGCACCTCTCAAGTCAAATGCAGACGACTCTCTGTAGTTCTACTGAACTACTATTTATTAACACTTGAACATAAGCTTATAAAGTTTGTAACCTCTTGCACCTTAGTAAATGTTAAATAAGGAAATTCTCTCGCTTACATTTTTCTATGTCCATTTACTTGCGGAAAAAAGCTCAAATAAACAGGCATTCTCTGATATCCAGCATGTCCACAAACGCGTGTTCTAAGACCCAAGGCAATGGAGAGGAAAAGAGCTTACTTTCTTTTTCTCTTTTTTTTTGTGTCTTTTCCAAAGGAAATTCGAAAATTTATATGTTGGATGGGGACACAAATTTGATGCGGACAACTACACCCCGCCCCCACCCCCTGCTGCCATGGAGGAGTACCCTGTGGTACCGGAAGTAACAGAGGTGGATGACCCAACAGTAGAGGAGGAGAGAGCACTGAAAAAGGCGCAGGAGGAGGCCATGGAGGCTGCAGAGGATATGGATGATGTAGATGATGACGAGGATGACGACGATTAAGAAACTTTACTCAAATATCACGATTACTATTTATCTTTTAGACAAGACTTGGTTTTAACCAAGAATTGCCAACCTACCAGATTTTTGAAAATACAATTGACGATTTATGATGTATATAGTTTGATCTCTCCTTGAAGAATAAACGGTTGTTTCCTGTTTTTACTTGTAGCCCTTTTTTGTGAATTTTAGCTCCATTCGGAAAAATTAGCTAACGTGTAGAATATGGTGCATATGCTTTAGACTGTTATATAAGATTAGGTTATGGTTTTTTCAAATCGATAATTATGTATCTCATGCGAACGGTGAAACTAAAAACGCATCAAGAAAATTACGATCTTGAAACTCTGGGCGAAACGATTCGTGTATTAGAAACGAGATTATGTTGGAGTGCTGGTGATATTAACAGGCTTACTCAGCCTGTTTCCACCATACTTGTCTAGGTCAATGATCCTCCATTTAAGGACCTTGCAGCGGGAATACTTTATCTTGTCACTTACTCATCTATTATCAGGTTTGTCGCTAACTAAACGATGTTAAATAGCTTTGGTGATCGATTTGTGGGGAACAAATTGAAGGTTAGGAATGGCCGCCAATGCTCTCTTTAAGATCCTTACACTTCAGTCAAGATTCTTTCATAATTTTTTCAATATCATTCCAGTGCTTAAACGAGAAATTTTAATGCATTGTGAAACAAACGAGAACTTTATTTCACAGGGAGGAATAAACCAAACGCTTTTTGCCGCCAATGCTCTCTTGAAGATCCTTACACTTTAGTCAAGATTCTTTCATCTTTTTTTTCAAAATCATTCCAGTGCTCAAGCGAGAAATTTTAATGCATTGTGAAACAAACGAGAACTTTGTTTCACAGCGAGGAATAAACCAAACGTTTTTTGTTGTTGTTGTTGTTTCTTTAACGCAGGGTGAGATACAAAATTAGATAGCTCCATTTCTCGCGTTCTTAAAGATCGTGTTGGGAAAGACTTTCTCTGTTCGATGCAATTGGTCTGACTATGTAAAATCTGCACTTAGGTTGGCCTAAGGTGAAACATACATACCACGCTGTCAATTAACAATTGGTTCATACGTCAGCGTGCGCTCATCGAGATATGAAGCACGCGGGAAGTTTGGAGAGCACGAAAGATGCGTAAGAGTTGCTCGAGGCGTAGTCGAGAGCAACTCTAGCTTCTTGAGTGCTCTCCAAACTTCCCAAGTGCTTCATATCTCGATGAACGCACAGCTGACGTATGAACCAATTGTTTCATAACATTTTCAACCCGATGGAAAATTTTTTTTCTCGAGGGATTTGTTTGCTTACGTCATGAGTGTGCACAATAGGAATGTGAAGCACGCTCGCGCAATTGAATTTGATAAGACAAATTTACTAGCTATGTTATAACAGTAGTAATCAAGTAGGATCATCGTCAAGTTCGTAGGGCTCGTTTGTTAGGCACTAAAATTACTTTTATTAAAGTGTTCTTTCCCGTAGTTTCCACTCAGGGAAAACAGACGATTTAGAGAGTCAGTCAGTTTCTGGACCCATGTCACCCTGCACTAGTTTTACTGTTCAAGCGTAACGTGAGCGCTAAAAAAACGATAGTCTCTATTTTGCAAAGCCTCTTACACATGTAAGAACTCCCCCCCCCTCCCCGCTTACGCCAAGAAATGAGTTTTGATCAGTTTTTATTGAACAGTTTTCTGCGTCATAAATAGATACCATAAGTGGGTAATTTGTAAAGCTCTTGCACCAACTAACCTTTTTTCCCTTCTTTTTTTAAAGATTTTTCAACTAAGAAACTATCCAGAAATCCCTGGGGTATATAATAATTGTCAAAACAACTTTCGTAATCGCAGTAGAAGGTCTTGATAACAACAACCAGTCAAAGCGATCATAGTAAAAATCAGAGAAAATATCTGTAAGATAAGAAGTAGCGAAAACGGTGGATACAGCAGCATTTGCTTAGTCTTTCCACCGCAGTGGTCAGCTTAAGCTGCCTTCAGACGCTCTTCCTGTGCATTCAGCTCATCACGTACTGCTTGAGGCAAATCAGCTCCCAACTGATCCTCGTAGTACTTGCGTAGATACTGACATTCTTCCAGCCAATAGTCTTTGGAGATGTCAAACAGCTTCTCCATGACTAGCTTTGCTGTAAGGTCGTCAACGTTAATGGGTCCAGTTTAGGTATGTACCCAACTGGAGTCACATCTGCCACATCTTCATCTTCACAGCGTCTCAGCACCCATTCCAGAACACGGCAGTTCTCTCCAAACCCTGAAACACCAGGCACCGTTTGTTAGATCAACTTCGCATAGATAACTTTTCAAAGGGTTTTCAAAGCATGGGCTAATTAATGTCTGCAACAGACATTGGATTATCATTTTGGGTTCAAAGTCTGCCTAATTTCCAAGCCCCCCGCCCATGTAGTAATCTCAAACTTTTGCAAACACAGAGAGGTGTCTTCTTTTGTAGATTGTTTAATAAATTTATCATAAAACAATTACTGAATTCGGTTTTCACATAATATCATGTATTATCAAACACAGTGCCTGTGTTATCAGCCTCAGTTAGCCTTTGGCTTCAGCAGATAACTCATACCTTGGCATTGATAATTCATAATATCATGCTCAACCTAATCCAATAATTTCTTAATAGCTAGCAATGTCTGGCTTCCTTATTTGCACCCAAGGGTAGCCTCTTAGGGGAACTCCAAAAGTTTTTGCAGGGTTCCCTTTACCCTGATATCCACACCATTTTACATTAGAATCACACAGTACTCCAACAACAACCTAGTATTCTTTCTTAAATGTGTTGTAAAGAGAAAGAAAAAAAGCATTTTTTTCACCAATAGCTGAGCGATACAAAAACAAGTTTTTCCCATAAGCAACTTCCAGAAACATAACTTCCTCAAAAGACAATTTTCCTTACAATTTTCTGCACCATCTTCTGATGATCACTTTAGAATAAGATGTTCTTAGTTCAGTAAGATATTTGATTCCTTTTTTCTGATATTCCAAAAGTAGTCCAATGATTGGTTGTATCTGAAAAGATTTCTAACTCATCATCTTTCTAACTTTTCAAGAACAGAGATGTCTTTCAGTTGTATGAACTGGGTAAAATCAAGACAAGCTCACCTGGCCATAAGCAATGACCATTTTCATCCACACGGAACCAGTTAACATGGAAAATCTTCAGCATTTTGTGGTTTGGTTTCTCCATCTCCAACCAGTGCTCCGTGTTTTTGCCAAAATTGTATCCAAAGAAAGGTCTCATGGCAAAAGGGTCTCTCATGACAGTTTTACCCTTGTGCTCAGTGGCAGCAGTAGCCTCAGATGACATGGATGAGGCAACAAACACCCCATGCTGCCAATTAAATGACTGATAGACCAAGGGAACTCCCTGTGGGTGTCGACCACCAAATAGAATGGCACTTATGGGAACACCCTTAGGGTCCTCCCAGGCTTTGTCCATGATTGGACAATGATCACTTGGTGCACAGAATCTGGAGTTAAGATGTGCTGCCTTGTTATTACCAGGCTTCCAGTTTTTCACTCCAAGCCAGGAAGTTATTTCTACATGATCTGGCAGTGGCAAACCTTCAAATAAATCCAAGACAATAGGCTAAGAATGGAGCCATTCAAATTAAATTAACCAAACCTGAAGTTGAACTTGGAGATAAGTCATAGTTTGTGGCAAATCTAATCATGTTAATCTTTGCCATATCTAACTATCCTCTTCGCCTCTTAATTGATTCCTGCATTTCTCACAAATACATGAAAATGAAATAAATCATATTTTGACAAGTGGATGAAAATAAACAATAAAATGATCCTTTCAGGTGAACTGCAATTGAGGAAATTGCAGAAAAGGAAACATGGAAAAATTCAGGCTGAGCAAGTCTATGGTTTATTTTATTTATTTGTGATCAGATTTTGTAACAAAATGAAACCCATTAAATTTTGGATCTGAATCAGGAGTATACCCCCCACAAGGTAATTATGCAAGGAAAGTCCTTCACTTTTCCATACTGCAGACAGGCTACTGAGTCGTGTGTGGTCTTCAAGGTAACCTATAGCAGGTTACACCATTATTTAACTATCTTTAGTAAAATGTTTGTCTGAAGTCTTACAAGGAGGTTGCCCTCAAACATGATAAAAGTAGGCTGTCCTCACTTGGACTGGGAAGGAAAATAAAATGCTGTTGATCTAGTACTACTATTCCAAATTTGGTTTCCAAAGACATTTGTCTTCCTATTTCCCTGACTCTCTTCAGACTTTTTCCCTTACCTTCAATCAGATTAAACTTAATGCAACACTTTATAAAGTACCTTCCCAAAAAAGTCGCCATCACTAGTTTCTGCCACATTGGTGAAAATCGTGTCCTTTTGAAAAGTCTTCATTGCAACTGGATTCATCAAATAAGATGATCCTGGTGCAACTCCAAAGAAGCCACTTTCTGGATTAATAGCTCTCAGTTGTCCTTCTTCATCAAACCACATCCAAGCAATGTCATCACCCACACATTCAACCTTCCATCCTGGAATTGTTGGTGTTATCATGGCTAGGTTAGTTTTACCACAGGCACTTGGGAAGGCTGCAGTGATGTACTTCTTCTCTCCCTTGGGATTTGTAAGGCCCATGATCTTAAGATGAAAGAAAAACACATTACCTGTATAATTTACAACAGCAGCTTACTTAAACAATTTTTGATTTTCTCTTCTTTGGAAGTTTTTAAATCGTGGTTATTTACTATGCTATGCTAGAAAGGTTGACAAGTTGATATTTTGTAGAAAGAAATGGTAATTTACGATGTAAGTTAAAAAGGCAAATTTTTATCTAAGAAAAAACTTTCTTATCATAATTCTGACCAATTCTGAATCAGGAGACTTTATGATTGGATAGAAAAATATTATGTGCTCTTCATGCATTTCCAACTCTACCAATCACAAATTAAATTGACAAGATGTACCAACATGTGCTCTGCCAACCATCCTTCATCACGACCAATTGTGCTAGCAATCCCCTAGAGAAAAACACTTCTTTCCCAACAGAGAGTTCCCTCCATAACCACTTCCAAATGATTTGATTTCACGATCATGAGGAAAATGTGCAATGACAGTCCTATCTGGATTGCATGGCCATTTGCAGTCAGGAGCTTGCTCAGCTTTAGGCATGCCAACTGAGTGAAGACACTTCACAAAGTCGTTATCTCCAAGAAATTTCAATACATGACTCCCCATTCTGGTCATGATACGCATGCAGCAGACAACATAAGCAGAGTCTGTGACTTGGATACCAATCTTAGACACAGGAGACCCAACTGGACCCATACTGAACGCCATAACATAAATGGTGCGGCCTAAAATTTCAAGGCACATAGAATAGGAAACAAAAGATAACTTTATTTACTAGGTAAACTAATAAATCCAGACAATGTAACATAATGTAGCATCTTCTACAGTAACCATATCAATATGGAGTTTACCTGCAAGGATGTGAGAAATCTGTTTGAAATGATTAAACAAACAGACATTTAGGGTATTAACTCCGCCTGTGGAATCATACATCCTTGCTGAGCATAATTATCAGGCATAGGGAGTGCATGTTTTTTTTTTAATTCTATTTTTTCGATGCTGCTAATTAGTGTGCTAAATAAACATTTTCTTGTCAATAAGCATGGGTTTTCTTCCCAAATTTTTAGGAAATTTGGACCCTTTTTTCTTTTTTTTTTAGTGCATCTAACTTATATCCTTTACATGCCTGCAAGTCTGGGAAAATCTGGATGGTAAATTAACTTGAAGATTTTCTTAAAGATCATCTTTCAAATTTAAAGTAAAGTCTAAATATACTAGGTGAATAACTAGTTACCTCTCATGCAACCCGGAAATCTTGCACTCAACTCCTTGTTCATGTCCTCAATACTCATCCATTGACCCAGGCATTCTTTAACTCCATCCTTTGCTGCTGGGATGGATTCTCCTTTGTCTTCTGTACAGATGAATGTTTTAGATTCCACTCGTGCCACATTGCGTGGATCAGTGCGGGCAACATAACTTAAAAAGAAAGTCACAATGTTTCATTTAGCATAAATCAGTATGTGTATTGTATTACCTTCTTAACATTATTCATCATTACTGAGCTATTTAACAGCTTTTCATTAAAAAAAAAAGTTATTGAAAGGTGTTACAGTCCAACCTTCATTATACCCAAACCTTGAGTATTCTGACTTTTTCTCTGGTCCCAATTTTGTCATAAATATTTAATAGTCACGATCAAGATCCATAGCCATATTCTTTTAAAAACTACAGCATTGAAACGTGAAGTAAAGGGGAGTCTGTTTAGCTTTCAAAAAGCAAAAGCAGTGCCAGCACGTGTCATAACTAATGAAGAACATTTAAATGGGGTCTGATTAGCTCAGAGTTGCTTTGTTGCTAAGTGAGATTTCACGCTCTGTTGGCTTGTTTGGCAAGGTCTCTCTTATTCTGATGTTGAAGACTGACTTAATGTTGAAAGTGAGCTCCCAACTTTGCCACAGTAGTCTTATGAGCCAATTTTAGATAGCATTGTTGGACAGTCTTCTTTTGAAGATGAAAGTAGCGTAGCGCAGAAAACTCCTTAACTGTGTGAGTAATTCCATGTGATTGGTCAATTGCAAGCACATGAACGTGTGTTTTTCAGCGTCTTCCTTGAATTCGTGCAAAGGTGCACGCAATCGTTCATGCTCGTAAATCAACTCTAGGAACTTTGGTTTTTGTTGCATTTCTTTCGGTCCAATTCTACATTAAAAAACAAACAAACAATCAAAATATGTCTTGATTTGTACGATTTCCGAACTGCTCACGTAAAATTTAGTTTACCGAGTGGGATGACATGACCCACATTGAGTGCGTTATCCTAGGCACGTTTGCAATCAATAGGTCTACCAAGCGTCCAGAATGTTGAATTGTCGCCAAGAGCCTTCTAATATTCAAGAAGCTTTCGCCGGATCCTCTTTAATCCGACATGGAACAGCTGACTGCGAGAGAATGTAGTCCTTTCACTGGTAGACATTGCCAATAATTACATTTACAAATACTTTAATTATACCTTAAGTCTTTAACAATTCGGTAACAAACTAAAAAAAACAAAAGGATTCGATAAAAAAATAACAACGATAACGAGATAATTCTATAATTTTCTTGTATCATCCTACATAACACTTCTCATTCATTTTTTGAGTTTTTTTCTTAAAATCTTGTGGGTTTTTTTTTGCATATTTCCCATTTTTTGGCCTGTGTTTTTATTATTATTTACGTGTTTGACTTATTTCGACAAAGGAAATGGCTGAATCCGCATACGCAAAAATGTTTCTCTCTCTTATCAAAGTAATGTTAGATTGTTACAATCGGCGAAGGACACTGTTTTATTTACAGTACGATCACTGTCGCGGCTGGTCGACGCGTAGCCGTCGCCTGGGTTCCCATACGTGACATCAAGTTTTTCGTCTATACGCAGTAGCGGCATCCTCGAACGGCGCCACGATGTCACTGAGTTAAAACCTCTTTATATAACTCAGTTTCTCGATTTTTTGGTCGTAATGTTAGGTTAAATAATGCAACATTTAGTGCAAATTTTCTCAAAAGCTTCGTGAAGGATTTGGATTAAAGGTTTGTATGTTACATGGTTGGTCACCATTCGTGGCAACAATCGTTTTCAAATAAATGTAGACTCAGTCAACACATTTCTTCATGGGGTTTGTAAAAATTAATCATTCTGGACGAATCGCGGACCTATCATGAGAGTGGCTCCAATCTATACAGTGTTTCGCTCGGTAAATCAAAAAGAGTCTTAGTAAACTGAGCAGACAAGTAGGCCTTTGATTTGAGAGGAAGATTCAGAAAAAAAATTTGGTGAGAAACCATAATTTCATGAGTCGACTGATTTTGACAAATTTGATATGGAATACAAGCTTACGAGGATATTACGTACCTTTATCTCTAATCTTACCTTTTCATGTTATACAGTAAGAATTTACAGCAAATTGACTGAAATGAGACAACACACAGTCTATACACATGCAGAAGTTCTAATGAGATAGTCCCTGTTCCTCCTCGACTATCCGCCATCTCTTGACCTATTTTTAGTCATAAGAAGTGTTGCTTTCTGAAATTCCCGAAAAGAATCTGTACAATTTTAAGTTAATAAAAACGTTATTATTCATTATAAAACGGCCTAACGACTCAGATTATTTTCTGGTATGATTCTTCGTAGTAAAGCAATTACAGCGTCCATAATAATACCTGGAAAAAGACTGGTCAGATCCTATAGTAAATGACCGGATTCCCTCTTATTACAAACAGGAATACAAAACAAAAAAAATATAGCCTAAAAATATCAATTATTATTGTTATACATAATCAAAAGGCTGTTGAAAAACTACCCTTTATTATATGTTCTAACTGTAAGAGATGAACTCTTGTGGGGCTATAACCCAACATGTCATCCAGCTATATACTGTGTATTAATTGTATCCATAACGAGAACCAAACGAAAGGGTATTATCGTATAACAATGTAAAAAAATGGTTTTCAATAGCTATCCTTAAGAACTCAAATTTAACTGCTAATGTGCACCTACATATTTCTGTTCTCTGTTGAAATACGTAAGGAAGTGAACACAACTAATTTGGTGCGAGGAAATCACCCCAAGATATCAAACGAAATACAACTGAGATAAAAAAAATCACTAAATCTGACCTGACAGCATAGGCCTTCTGAATTACGGTTAGATCGCACCATAGTAAGATCGCTCCCGGTTAGATCGCTCCACTCGAAAGTGAGATCGCTCCATCAAATAAGTGACTTCGCTATCAACATAAGTTACTTCGCTCCATGTAGCAAAACTAAGCTATCTAAATTGATAGTTCATCAAATGACGTGCATATCTTACCTAACAATCGGTTAATATCGCTCGCGCGCGCTTGAAATAAATCCGAACTACGCAGAAAGAACAAATAAAACCTAATGTAAGGGACTCACGAAGTGTAATCTACTTTATTAATTAAAGATGGTGGGTATCAGTTTCCTTACATCAAACAGCAAAAAAGGCCACACTGGATAGTATTGGTATTTGAATGATCTTTTTCAATACACTTCAGACTGTAAAGTTATAATTTATTCCACGATCATTTATTCCATTATCGCTAAACATCATACATCGGTAGCTCGGTGGCTAATCTGAAGGACAGAGTGAATACTATGTACTCGAATCGTCACAAGAAAAAAATCATCACCTATAAACTTTAAAGATCATTGGTAAGTAATACTTCACATTACAATATGGAGCGAAGTAAGTAATGTTGGTAGCGAACAAACTTATTTGATGGGGCGATCAAACTTTTGCGTGGAGCGATCTAACTTTTGGTCGGAGGGATCTAACTGGGAGCGATCTAACCATGGTGCGATCTAACCGGATACCGGCACCCTACATGTATGCTAATAAGAGAGAAAAGTTATGCCAGGCTTATTTGTTTTTCCAACAGGATTAGTCCATTAGGAAAGAGTGGTTCCAAAACACTGAGCAACGATCTGGCAAATACTATCGGTAGGTGTGATTTTTGCTTCCAACGAAATGGTGTTGTTTAGAGTCCTAAACATCTGTGTACAAACTGGATTTATGTGGTAGTGCCTTACACCACTGGACAGCTGGTAGAATTTGGAGTCTTTGATCCAGTAGTAGTACGCCTCGTACCGTCCACAACAGTAAAATGCATTGTCGTCTCTCCAGAAACCCTCCACTCGGGTTGACAGAAGTTTGGCGCAGCCCGCTCATTTTCGGATGTTGCCAGTTATTTTCTTTATAAGCAATGGGGCAGCCGGAGGAGGATCTTTTAGACGAACAGGTTTCCTGTTCACAACTGTTGTGGGGTTTACTGACTGGACCAAAAGTGCACTTGAAGTGTTACTGATGCCTGTACGATCATTTCCAGTCTGCCGTGTTTCCACCTCTTCACCTAAATTCTTCCGTTTGAACCCGGCTACTGGTTTCTTCTTTCCGACTGAAGACGAGACTGTGGAGGTGCTTGTGCTGTACACATTTCTACCCATGTAAGTTTCTAACACTCTGGACTAAGTACCCGTCTTCCATGCTACAGCTACAGTGTGGCAGCAGATCTTGTTACAGCTGTAAAAACACATTCGCATGAACACTTTCCACTCTTGAGACACGCCACTGTCTATGGAGCAGTATTTGGTTGGGGTCTTCTGCTACTGACGAGAAATGCTCCCTGTTAGAAACCATCTCGTGTGGCTTCATCATGTACCAACGCAGCAGACTTTGCAGACAAACCTTAGTATCTTTAAGGCGTTCTAGATCCTTCTTTGATGGTAAAGGAGGGTCCATCTGTGAGTTTTGGGGCTCAATCGATGCACTTCGGGTATGACCAGTTTAGAACTTAAACCGTTTGCATCTATGAAAAGCGGCTGAGTCGGGGCACAGCTTGGAAAGGCATCATAGTGCAACTTTTCTTTCGTCTGGTGTCATTTGCAAGTGACTTTTCGGAGGGAAGCGATCCTTAAATTCCTCTTTAACTGCCCACTTATCTGATAGTCCAAACCAAGTCAGCTCTTCCTCGGTTTGAAATGATTGAACCAGGTCTTGAGGGGAAATAATAAACCTGTCTATTTCACTTGGCAGAAAATTCACCCAATCTTTGATCATAAAGTTTACGGACTCTGGAATATTCTGTGTGACGATAAAGTTTTCGTGCGCTAAACTGGACTTTCGCGGGAACGTACAAACGGGGGAAAATAACTCGGTAGAGATCACTCGGCTTGCGAGAAAGGAAACTCGTCACGATTTCCTGGCACACGGAGGTCCACTTCTAGTAAGCTTGTACGGACGTCAAGGAGGAGACAGCGTTTTGGTTCCACAGTAGACTTTTATTCTAGGTCAGGTCAACAAGCGACATGACCTCTAGCGTACTCAAGTTTGTAATCATCAAAGCTGTACAAGGTACTTGCTTAAGAACTAACTGGTGTGAGGTGCTATTGTTACACAAATCGCAATATTTGAATAAGGACACAAAGGAGCGGAAAAAGTCTGTTTGGAGTTAAACGAAAACTACTTAGATATTCCATCTGTTTCTACGACGAAAATAATCTCAAAATTAAAGGGACGGATACAATAAACTCGAGGCCATTAAAGTAGGAAACTTAGGTGCGAATTCACAGTTCTGGTATAGAAAATAATACCTATCTCAATTGCAGCAGAGCAGCTCAGGAAACAAAAAGGGAAAAGCAATTAAAAGTTTCTGCTTATCTACGCAAGGTTAGTGTGGAAACTGTCGTATGAAAAAATGTAAAGTTACGAGTATAAACTCAGCTGTTATCTACCATGAAAACCAATGTTTCCAGAAAGACCATTAACACTTATATTTACCTAAAAAAACTAGTAATAAATAACAAAAGTGCCGACAGGCAGGTGCATATGATGAAAGCGAGTAACAACAAAAATCTATTCCAAAGGCTACTGTGGTTTTTATACATTTTTTGATTTACTGAAATGAAAGGACTGGGAATGGTTAAATGTGAAAATTTACGAATAAATATGTTCCGAATAACGACCACACTGAAATATCAGTAAATTTTCCCGTAACACTGGCTGTAGGGATCTTCGTCTAGTTGTTGCACTACAGAACTAAATGTTTTGTTTCTCAGATCATGGAAATATTGATTCTCAAAATACAGTAAAAATTGCGGCTTTCTGTGACGCTCAGTGCCTTCAAAGTCTTCCCATTTCTTCATCAGACTATTGACTCGTTCTTGGAACTGAAAGGATTCTTTCCAGAGCGGATCCTTGGGCTTTGAAAAGATGTCTCGCAAAATTTCTTCTCTTGTCTTGTTTGACAGACCAAGCTTCTGGAGTTTAAGCGAAATGTTTATCTTAAGAGCTAATGTCAACATGCATCAGACAAACAGCGGCAAGTCACCCACTTTCACTCCTACTTTCATATTTTGTAGCCCAATATGTCCTGATAATTGGGGGGAACAACACAAATGAATATTTACCCTTTATGAAGATTTTTTTTTGTGATGAATTGACAATACTACAATATGTTGCTTTTGTGGTCACTAATCGTTGTTTCAGTGGCAGCGTAGGAGTTAAAAGCGGGTTGTTGCTTCAACGCTTTTTAGTGTTCTGGCAGGAGAGCAAAGCGTGATGCTCTGGGAATAAAAACTCTTAGGGGCCTTTTACATGATATCGGAATGAGTTCTGTTCAAGAACGAGTTCATCCCGGTTGCCACATGATACCAGTGTAAAACTATTCGAAACGAGTCATTTCTGAATGAGTTTATTGAGGATTTCATTCCAGAACGAAACACTTATTCTGGACGACCTTTTGTACCTGTATAAAGTAAACGCGGTACGACACTCATATCTGTATGAATCCTCTTTAGGAGGGAGGTAAGCATAGAAAAAGGACGTAAATACTTGTTTTTACAAGCTAAATTATCTTGCATTTAAACGCGGTATGACATTCATTTTGTTCCGGAACAAAACCCATTTTGGAATTATGTAAAAGGTACCTTAGGAACGGACTATAGATTTTCGATGGGGTGGGTGGGAGAGTATGTATAGGGGTTTCCCAGGGGGTGCAGCACACTTGAAATTTAGCAAGGACAAATTTTGATTTTCGGTGAAGAGAAAAAAGTTTTGTCAGCGTCTTGTAGCGAGTGCGGAAGGGCCCTTTACCACTGTGTGCTAATTACGCGTGTGTCCCGTCAGACATTAGTATAGAAAACTCCGCCTCTGTCTGGATTTTTGGTAGCCTATTGACCAATTCGCAATCGAGACCTAAGTCTGACGGGACGCGTAATTTTGCACAAATTCTGATGGATCTGAATATTTTAGTTTTCTGAATACAGTAATTCTTGGAAGGTTTTTATAGATATGTGAAGAGGGAAAAAAATCCCATCCCTTAAATTCGGAGGTTGATTCATCTTTGAATTTGTACGTGTCACGCTTGTCATGCAACTGATATAATAATGTGGAGAAGATTTATAAACTGCAAATTAAATCTGGCTAAAATGTGGTAGAGAATAACTTGATCATCGAAGCAGCCAACAAAATCACAAATAAATAGGGTAAGAGTATGTTATGTTAGATTTTTTTACAAATTGTAGTGATTTATTAGTAAAAGTGTAAAAGTGTTATTAGTGATTTATTATGTAGTAAACGGTGGCGATAAGTAGGAGCACCATGTATATTTCATAGTCGCTAGCAAGTAAATTATGCCGGACTTTGAGTTCGTCTCAAGATAGAACAATTCAAATACACAAGGAAATTTTTACAGTATTTTTTTAACCATTCTTTTGTATTTCAAAAGCTAGAAGCTCAGTAGATTCTGTCATATCGGTCATTGTTAAAACTGTCTTTGTTTTGATGCTACTTTTCGACATAGGAAAAGTATGTCGGACAAAAATATTCACCAAAAAATAAATATTTCCTTGCCAGCTTCAATAATGACAGGGGATTAAGTTTAGACGATAAAACAAAGGATTATGTTGACAGAAATACCGGAGGTCAAGTAAATTCGTTACATGAGGTCACACAACTCGGTTAAAATTCATGGTGAAAATTTGCATATTTGAGCGGTCGAACGAAGAAAATAATTTCTCGAAAACTAAAATATATTTTCACAAAAAAACTACACCATAATTATTAGGACATATTGGGCTACAAAATATGAAAGTAGGGGGGAAAACGAATTTTGGGCGACTTGCCACAATATTTCAAATTTGTTCGATGGATGCTGACATTCCTCTTAATATGTATGTAGCACAACAGACCGTGGACGTTCTGGAAAGCGGACGCTAGTGCATTGACGTGCGCTATTTAGTCGTCGGTTAAAACCTGGTACCTCTCGAAGAAGAGAATGCATGAAGGAAAAATACGAGTGCTCTTCTTTCGTCATACAGATCATTACGGGCTAAAGAAAGCTCGGGCTATGATTACTACCATTTACTCTCAAAATAGTGTTCTTGTAAGAAGTAACCAGTAAAAAAAAGGGGCCCAGCTGAAATGTAATAGCCGCGCCAAGATCTGACACCATTCCAGCTTCCTGATGACAACAGAATTTGATGATGTCATTGATTTGCTTCTCAGGAAATGGTAAAATAGTTGGTAAGGTATTGCAGACTACATCACGAATAAATCCTTCGCATGCCCCCTTCTGTAACTCAAGCACAGATGCATACATCTTTCGTCTTCTTTGTACCAGTGCTGCTAGCGCATGTTGTCGACTTCTGTTTTTCGCGCAGCGCTTGGCGGGCATTCCTCGGTAAGGCACTAGTGCTGTCCACGTCGATAACATACATACATACATACATACACACACACACACACGCACGCACGCACACACACACGCGCACACACGCGCGCACGCATATATACATACATAATTTATTTGAATAAGGTATGATAAGGGCAGTTTTCGTTGATGTGGACCTCCAACGTCTCGTACGGTATTGAACGGGGGTGCGTTTAGGACCTGTTTTTCCATCACCTACGTTACTTGCTAGCTTTGACTTGGTGCTTTGCTTTGTTCGAACATATATGGAACAGACGAAAAATCCTTTCGGTTTCCGAGTTGAGCTAGTTTGAATATCTGCGGGCCGGGAAGCCCTCGAGGCGGTGGTGTAGGAAAACAATCGGAAACCAATTGTCAATCTCTTTATCATACTCGATTGCCACGGTTGTTCGGTGGAGGGAGTGTCTCCTTATTTTAAAAGAGTGAATTATGACATAGTATAGAGTTATTTGCAATTGAGAAGTTTCAAATAAGTGTCTCCCACGGAGAAGCTAGTGTGGAGAAATATTTAATAAGCACCATATAGCTTTTTCAAGGAAATATGGTAGGCTTTTATAAGCGCTACCTTGCCAAAATCATCATTCTCGCAAAATTACTGTTATATAAGGTTTTCCTTCCTTGTTATGCGCAGAACGTGTGAGCAATGAAAAAAAATTATATTCTCAAAGGGATCGCTTATGTTTTTGTTATTTGTCTCCCGAACATTTTTTCACTTGTACGTTTACTTAGAGTATTTAATCTTATTGATCTTATTGATCTTATTATTAATCTCGTTTTCTTATTGTATTTATTTGTGTATTATATCGACTGCGATTTCCTTCAATATAGATATAGTTCCGATGCATGGAGAAAGTGATCTTGTGGAGTCGTTTATGTTTGGTCAAGGACAATTTAAAACCATCGTTAGCATGTTTATTTGATTTTGTTATCTGGAATGAGTGATTTACGGAGGTAAGTTAATATGTGATCTACTAACGTCGAAAATATATCAAGTCGAAGGAATAGTTTTGGTCTCGGTTCGCATTTTTGCCAACAAAGTAAACACATGGTCCGTGTGTCATTCGGCCATTCAATTTTCGTTTAAAATCAAAACTTGAAAATTAATGTCAATTTTTTATTTTCGTTACATTTTATCATAAAAAATACGAAAGTGCCAAATCGAAAAATTGGGCGATTTTGCAAGACTCCAAATGTAGATACAATGTGTACTTGCCTAAAAAGCTCGAGAAAGCCTCGAAACTGTCATATCCCCCGCTGCTATTCGTAATTTAAACACTTTTCCGTCCCTAGTCAAATCAAAGGTTTTATTGCCTGTCATGATGTCAACGAACGGACAGTCCAAAAGAGCGCGAAACTTTCACTTCCTTCGCAGACTCTAGGCGGGCCATTGGGGAGAGGTTGGTATCAGAAATTTACCCCATCCATCTCCCTCACCTTCACTCCAACCAGGTTTTACAGTATGGCGTCTGAAAAGTCGATATGGCTACATCACCCGCTCCAATATGCTCCAATACGAAGTCTAAGATCTTTTTAACTTCTTAGCTAACGTCCAAAGTCGCTGTAATGGACAGAACTGAGGAAGACGCTACAAAACGTCGTGAAAGACCGCGAAGAGACAGTTAAACTCTCACTTCATTCCTAAACCTATAAGCAAGGAAGCGGACCTGGCCATATGGAGAGGGCGCTAGGGGCAAAAATTACCGTGCGAATGGACCCTTCCCCCACCCTCTTGGGTAGTTCTGTCCACGATTTTGAGTGTTTTGGCCGAAAAACAAAAATTGAAAATTGATTGCAATTTTCAATTTTCAATGTTTACACTTCCTCCGAAAACAGAAAAACTAAGCCATGCCACCGACTGCAGCATTGTCGGAAAAGCAAATTTGCCGCTCAGTTTCATTTTTCTCTTTATTGTTGACAGGATTAAAGTAAAAATATAAGTTATGTTTCAATATTCTATCAAAAGGAAAAAAAGTCAAAAATTTTCGATTTGGCACTGTCTTATTTTAAATAAGTAAAAAAGTAACGAAAATCAAAAATTGACATCAATTTTCAATTTTTGATTTTAAACGAAAATTGAATGGACAAATGACACACTGACCCTCTATAGCCACTTTTATTACGTTGGTAAAATCTGTACAGACATCACACCAACCGACTTGCGCACAAAGTGAGAAGACTATATGAAGGCTTGAAATTATATTAAGATCGATTTTGATCAAGAAATGGGCCAGGAATATTCCACAATAGTGCAAATAATCGTAAAGCTGATCCCCTAAAACGCGATTGCGTGACGCTCGGTCAGTTGTAAGATGACATGTTATCATATACCAGAAAGATTCTCATTCTGTATTTTGTACCCACTCTGCCGTGTGCAGTCTACATTTTGTGCCTAGTCTAAATTTTTTATCCGGTTTGCAGTCTGCATTTTGTACTAACAGGTATCCGTGGCACCAATACAGTTTATTTTTGGTTACAGCTATTCACACAACACACACAATCTACCACAAAATACCTGTGTGTGAGTTAATTCGACATTTTCGTTCTTTTCCGCCTTAATACTCCTCTTTCCTTTTGTAAAAATGTAGACATCTCTTACAGTGTTTTACTTAATCCACCCATCCCAAAAAATAACTCTTGCATGCATAGCATGCCTATGTTTTCTTTTGTTTTTCATTTTTAAGCGGAAGCGGATAACAAAATTGATACTCTTTGCGTTCATCGTTTTACATTTGCCATCGTTTATGGGAAAAGAGAACGAACACTTGGCAGTAAAACGAGGTAAAGCGGCACGAACGCGACTATCTTTCGCCATCTTGAAAATTTAATAATAATAATGTAAATGTTATTTCTTCTTTAATTAAGTTTAAGTAAGCCTTATTTTTGTTTTCATGTAATTTCCAGTGAATTTTAGAGGGGGTTAGTAAAGGAGGGTCAGTAGGGGGTCAGTTGACCTGGGGTCAGAGTTTTGTTGTAGCCTCATAAAATAAGGGTTTAGGGTGAGAGATTAAATAAGGCAAGAAAAAGTTAGCATGACTAAGGATCTTTCCATTGATTCCACTGTCAAGTACAAGACCACGAGGGGTGAAAATACGCACATTTCAAAGAACATAAAGTGGCCTTCAACTGTGATGTTATTAGTTCTAGCTGATTGCCCAATGCAGTTCATTTACTATTTCACTCGAAACTAAGCCACGAATATTTCATTCCTTCTGTAACTTATATCAGCACTTTCTCGCCCTCTGGAAAATTGGGTGAAAGTGTTTGACAACCTTTCGAAAATATCGCAAAGACAGACAAAACCTAATCTATCTGAACTCACGCAGATATTATTTGATTTACAGTCTCGATTGTCCAAATAAGCTACTAGGCAGTGATTAATCTGGTGGACAGCAAAAAATTCAACCAGCTGTTGGTAAAATATCTGTTCTGTGCAAAAATCTCTGTAAGTTCTGGCTGTTCAGTCATTCAAGTATCAGAACACCTGCAGGTGTTGGAATGGAACTTAACCAGAATTCAGAATATTCTGGAACTCAGCTGCAACGAAGTACAACACGAATGGATCAATTATCATCGTTTATATGATAAGCTGAATTATACATGCACTTTGATTGGTTCTTATTTCAAAATGTGGTTAGTACATCTATGGCACACTCTACTGCGCCTCGTGCACCACTTTTTTGTTCTTTACACATCTTGACATCAGCTATGATCTGTTACTGAATAGACACACAGCAACGCAAAATCTATATCAAATGGAATAACCATTCACTTCACATTTGATTTCCTCTTTTTTTTTTGCTCCTGAACACATGGATGTGCAATGAAAACAGGCTCTCATCTCTGGGTCAGTAGAGAAAAACAATCATCAAGTTAAAATGAAATACATCGGTGCCACGCTTACTGTTGTCTCCTTCGCAGCAGTTGTTTGGTCTCATTACACAACGCCCTCTACTTCCCGTTTAAGAGAGAGCTCGTCGCGCAACGAGACCAAATAGCGGTTGCGAAAGAGACAGCGCTTACTGCCGTTCTTCCAACAGAGAGAAAATCAACATTATTCGTCTGCAATTAGTTACCTCAAAAAAATACGATTCTGTCTAATTTTACACGAAAGCAAACTGAAACTCTGTTGTACCTCCAATAGACCCTAACCAAAGATATATTGCGATCTCGTATAAGCGAAGACACATTGAACAAAAGAAAGGATAATATTTCAAAGAGGGCTCCTTAATTGGTTGTTGCCTTTCTTTCCTTTTCACGTTTGTAAACATATCCAACGAAAACATAAATTGACTTTGTATTTTGTGTTCTTTAGCATTTCTGTTGTAAACGCTTCTCGCCATGCAACAAACACGGGCGCATTAGCACTGTGGGATTGCGTGAGGACGGTCGGGCGGACGGAAGTGACGTCATAACCAAACCAAAATTTTTCGCGTTCATGAGTTTCCCAAATTTTCTTAGCTATAAAAATTATCTCTCTGGTGATAAACACAGTGCACAAAAGGCTAACGGAAAACTATGAAATGAGCCCAAGAATTTTCTTAAGTTTTGGAAGTGAGAAGACGGAAAAACAAATGAACAAGACAAACGGCGAATGGAAACACAAGTAACCAGATGAGTGGCGAACAAACAAACGTTCGAACGCACTGCCTTTTGACCAAACTAATGGCCAAGACGGGCAGCCGAACAAACGCCGGATGACACGCGAGCACAGAAGACCAAATGCGTCAACAGACAACTATCATTGAAATGAACAGCTGAAGGACCGAAAGGACGGCTATATAAATACATCATCTTAAGCTGATTGTGAGCAAAAATTATTATAAGTTTGCATTTTCAAGTAATATTTTCCAGTAATTAGGATTTAAAAAAGTGATTGAAAAAAGAGAACTAAAAAAAAATCAGAATAATATTGTTATGTTGCCTTTATATCCTTTGTTGTTATGTACATATTACAAAAAAGGTTTTGAAAAAAATAAGTTTAATTAAAATATGTTTCTTTTTAGAAATTCTTGTAGATCAGATCAATGGAGAAAGGAGAAGTCTTTCTCTGTCCACTCAGTCTGTTCATCTGGTTTCGCGAGTTCCTTCACTAGGTTTTTCATTTCTTCGTTTTCACCGGTGAGCGCTCGGCGAACCGTTTGACCGTTAACTCGGTCATTCGGCTATCCGTTTGCTTTTCCTGTTATTCGTTTGCTCGTTCTTCCGCTCGCGCGTTCGTTTGCGTTTCTGGTTTGTTCAGTTGTTCCTCCGTTTGCCCAGTTCTTCTTGCTATTCATGGGCATAAATAATTAAATTTAACCGATTAAAAATTGTATTAAGCCATTAGGAAGAAGTTTCTTCATGAGAATGATGTATTATTCTAGAAAGTGACACAGGCATACTCGGGAAAAAAGAAATTCGAGTGCTCCTATCAGGAGTTGAACCTAAGATCTTCCGATTACTAGTTCGGATGCTCTACCACTGAGCTACCGGGAGACTCAAGGTAGCTAAGGCCGTTAAACTAGGTTCATGGGACAAATATCCTGCATACTGCTAGGATTTCAATGTCGAACGTGTGATATATGAAATAAATGTGATGGTATATTATTTCCAGCCTAGTGAATGAATGAGTATGATGTATTATTCTAGAAAGTGACACAGGCATACTCGGAAAAAAAGAAATTGGAGTGCTCCTATCAGGGTTTTCAATAACAAATTCCACAGGACTTTGGACAGTGGTGTCCAGCTTCATAGGGGTGGCTATGGCACTCATCTTTCCTCTTCTCACAGTCCCAGCCGAAGTCCCGGCATTGATCTAGAAAATATATAAAAACGATGAAATTGAAGTGTCTGCTGAACATGTTTTTTTAAAAGAGTATGCCGAGTATGCCTGTGTCACTGACTGAAAAAATACATCCAACAGAGTTTGTTTTGTTTGGCACACAACACGAATGTATGGAAGGCCATCAGGCCCTTATATTATATATATACTTACTGCAATGAACACCACAAGAAATCGGACATTCTCGTAATGTTGCGTACGGGTTACTCTGGCAGTGGCCATCGTTCGCCAAGTCCTTGCAGTCCCATCTCTTATCGTAACATACACCTAGAGAACAAGTTCGCACAGACGTTAAAATTAAGGTTGCTTGGATAAGAAACATGAAAAAAAGAGAATCCGTTAATAGTGTCACTAAAGCCGCGCTGTTCCCAACTCACAAATTAACTATAGTCTGTCTGCTTACATGATATCGACTTGAACTAAATTACTGCAAACACCAATATGGCATCCGTATACAAAAGCGAAGTAGCTTGCCACAAGCCTCCATATTAGCCCAGTAGTTGTATTGTCCGATCAGTATAGAAGGTGATGAGTTCGACTGGGGGCTCTGATTTGTTTTTTGTCCAATTCCTTTGACATGCGCAATAGTTCATCTTTCTTGAGAACTAAAGCTGAGAGATCTGGTCAAACCTATTATTAGTCTTCCCAATCACTGAAAATCCTTTCCCATAAATTTTAATGTGAACAATACCACTCTCTTCAGGAAAGATTTATGTCGTCAGTCGAATTTCTCTACTTCTAGTTTAAAGCCTCCTTAGCCTACAAAAGCAGACGTCTTTTCCCGCTTTTGTTTCACGGAAAAGGCAACTGCTCTTGTAGGCTTCTGCTTCCTTAACAGTCAAATAAAAAATCATTCCCTTGTTGAATATTGAGCGAATGTATCACGCAATGATTAGTATTATAGTGTGAGCAAACAATCAGCCAATCATGTCTATGTCCACGTGAGGTACAACAGGACATTTTTGCGTAGTCTAGAAGAAAAGTGATCGCGATTGTAACAAGCGATGGAGACGAGTATTCGAGAGAGTTTCCAGAGTTTTGGGTTCACATTGTATGGGATCAGTGAGAAATAAAACAATCAGTTAACAAAACCCTAGATGTGGGTTTCTAGGTGATCCTCTGGTTCGCAGTCTATGTGAGCTTTGGATTAGTACTGCAATAATTAAGTCCGACAGCCGAATTCTCTTGTTTTTATCTGTTTTGTCCAAACGTTAAGCATTTTAGTGATTAAAAGTGAGACACTCACCTTTGCAGAGGAAGTATATATTTTTCAATGACAAAAAAAAAACAGACTTAATAAATGCTGCTATTATCTGCATAAAGTACAAATATCCCTCAGATAGTAACGACATTAAGCTGCACCTCTCTGGACCTTATTGATCCAGTGGTGGACAGTCCAACATGAACAATCAGCAAGGTAGGAATCATACCTGCGCCTGTGCAAAATAATAATAAACAAAATAAATACATAAGCAAAGAAATGAATGAATGAACGAACGAACGAATGAACAAATGAATGAATGAATGAACAAATGAATGAATGAATGAATGAATGAATGATTGAATGAATGAATGATAGGAGTGTAATAAGGAAGGAAAGAAAGAAGGAGGGAAAGAAGAAAGGTAAGAAGAAATTAATGAAAGAACAATTAATAAATCAGTGAATTAATGAATCATTGATGGATAGGAAAGACTGAAAGAAGCCTGCAACTACCCGGGGTGGAGTGGGGAAAGTGGGGAGGGGAGGGGGGGAAAGGAGAGATTTATGTAAGGATGGATGAATGAGTCGGCCTTACAAATTTTTCCCTGTAGAATTCATAAACTTGTGTTCGAAATGAAATCCTATGCGAGTTATTTTGTTTTGTTTTTGTTTTGGTTTTGGATTTGCTTTTTTTTTTTTGCAACTTTGATCTAAAACTATCTACGGACGTTGAATTTACAATATTCCTCAGCGTCTTATCGCTGTGATCTTGTCAAATTTTAAGTATTTGGTTTTCTTTTCTGGAATTAAATGTCTTAAAGAAGGTCTGTTCAGAGTATCCTGATATTCAAATATCCTATATTACATTATGACGATGGAAAATCTATCTGATATAAAAAAGTGGGTAATGGTTTTGGAAGCTTCTAACGTTGGACTAATTTGCAATCTTAAAAGCTACAAAATTAATTCATTCGAAGCGCATGAGTTAAAATCTCTATTCTTTGACCATGTACTTTTGGGAGAAAAAATTGGGTCAGCCGTAAGTTAGGCTAAAAACGCGATCAGCAACGGTGGTAACCGAGCATTAATGCTGTGCATTAATGTCAGTGAATTGCTTAGACTTTTGTTATGAACACCACATTTTAAAAACAATGAAAGATTCAGCACTATTTTGATTTGTGTATGTGTATTTGTGTGCTTGGGGATGTGAACGGAAAGATACTTACAATATCCAATGCTGCACACCAGCACCAACAGGAAAATTCCACATTTGAAAGACATGCCTGGAGAGCGAACAAACGTTTCAATTTCAAAGTTGTATTTTATTAAAAGATATCTTGACTTGATTATGTACATACTTGATAAAATAAATCACAATGTAGAAAGGCAAGAAATGCCGTCAAAGCTTAGTGAACAACTTTTATCAGGTCGTGAATATAAAACCGTCATGGTTTTTCGTCAATCAAATGTTAAGCATGACGTGCACGTATATACAATCCTAGCTAATAGAGCAAATTATAAACATTATCTCACGGCTGGGAAATCCCATGCACAGAAGCTAACGGAAAAGTAGCTGAAAACAAAAACTGTTTTGAAAGGGAAATTGGTAAGATAACTAGCAATAATGGGAAAACAAGCTTTGACGATTAGTTTTTTAAAACCATTCAAAGAACGTGGACTGTATAAAGCGCCGAAAGTGAGCAACTCGGTCAACAAAATTGTATTAAAACCTAACTAGCTAAGCTAAAGCCTTGATAGCTCAAAATTTAGAAAACACTCACTTCGATGAAGGACAAAGTCTTGATCTATAGTAGCTGCTCTGTTATCTCGGGTTTTTAATCTCCGTATCCTCTGCAGTCCTCTGCAAAAAGATGGTTCAAAACAAAAATGCTAGCAACTTTATGCCTCTCAGTATCCATGGCATCAGCCTTTACTTCGTTCTTTGGTATTTCTGTTTTAATTTTTCTTTTACCCTTGACATTGAACATTGCTTGACGCCAGGCGTGCACTATCCTGTAGCTCTAAATTTGGTAAGCCACGCAGGAAGCTTCTGATGGACATACCCTAATGGAATGCAAATGAAATTTCGTTCTCTGAGCAGGACTTTCTTTAGCGCTTCTTTGTTTTTATCATTTTCTCTTGACATTGAACCGCATTGCTTGAGGCCTAAGCGTGCATTCTCTTGCAACTCCATGATTATGTAGCGCAATTATAATTACTCCCGTGGAATCAAGTTTGAAAATCGTTATCGTTATTTCGATTTTTGTCGACCATTTTCAACAATTTCAACTTCTATTATCAGTTGATAATTGATTGCTAGAAATGTTTTCCTGTAAATGTTTTATTGTAAATACCGACTATATATTAAATATGATTTGATTTAATTTTTACTTTTGGATCGTCAGTAATTTTAGTTTTTTTTTTTTGTTTTTTTTTTAATTAATTTTTTTTAGAAATGTTTTCCTGTAAATGTTTTATTGTAAATACCGACTATATATTAAATATGATTTGATTTAATTTTTACTTTTGGATCGTCAGTAATTTTAGTTTTTTTTTTTGTAAAAAAAAACAGAGAAGCGCTAAAGAAAGTCCTGCTCAGAGAACAGCAATTTTTCATTTGAATGCCATTATGGTCAGAGAATTCATCGGAAACTTCTACAAACATTTTTATTTACATGATCTTTCATGAAGCCCTTTGTGAGCGCAATCCTTTTTGCATACGAATCTGGCTCGATTTCAAAACGTGTTTTCATCGAAACGTGTTTAAGGTATGACTTTATTTGAAGAGGGTAACATGTAAGCAGTAACTAAAATTACTTTACTTTAATTATTTTCAAATCTTCCTACTGTTCATCACGGGAAACTTGAAATCCTAAAAGAGATCGCGACCGCAAAAAAAGAACTTCCGAAATTTTATCGCACGTGGGCTTTTTTACTTTAATTTTTCATGCTGCTGTTGTTTTTAGGTTAGACTTATACTTAATTTCATAAATATTTGTTTAAGCTATATCAAAAGTAAATATCCAAAGAAATGTAGCATTTTTGAGACCTGTATGTTTACTTGTGATTGTCTTTTAATTGAAAAGAACTTTGTAAACACGCCAACCGTAAATTAAATTAATGTTAATAGTATTGTAAAATAGTGTATGCATTAAAAAAATTTTGTGTGCATAATTAGTGTAAGTATAAGTATCAGTAGTGTAAGTAGCAAGTACAATGTAAGTGTAATTAATACTGTAAGTAGTGTAAGTGATCGTCTTGTAAATAAAATTGTTTAAAAAAAAATTAATTAAAAAAAATTAATAAAAAAAAAATTAATTTAAAAAAAACAAAAACAAAAAACTAAAATTACTGACGATCCAAAAGTAAAAATTAAATCAAATCATATTTAATATATAGTCGGTATTTACAATAAAACATTTACAGGAAAACATTTCTAGCAATCAATTATCAACTGATAATAAAAGTTGAAATTGTTGAAAATGGTCGACAAAAATCGAAATAACGATAACGATTTTCAAACTTGATTCCACGGGAGTAATTATAATTGCGCTACATAATCATGGAGTTGCAAGAGAATGCACGCTTAGGCCTCAAGCAATGCGGTTCAATGTCAAGAGAAAATGATAAAAACAAAGAAGCGCTAAAGAAAGTCCTGCTCAGAGAACGAAATTTCATTTGCATTCCATTAGGGTATGTCCATCAGAAGCTTCCTGCGTGGCTTAGCAAATTTAGAGCTACAGGATAGTGCACGCCTGGCCTCAGGAAATGTTCGATAGGTTCGATAGGTTCGATAGGTTCGATAATGTTCCATAGGTATTTTCCCTGTTAAGTCAGATTTATGATGTGTGTGAATGGTACAACTAACTCTGCTGCTAGATATTTCACTGCCTTCAGCATGACATTGTCATGTCCACAGCTTTTTTATGTATCTCGATTTTCTAATTCTTTCTTAACTTCTGGTTCACATACATCGGTTATTTCAAGCCTGTTTGCCTACTTGTCAAAATGGCGTCGAAAACCGTGATAAGGCCTATTTTCGTGGTGAGGGTGAAAGGCGGCATAAGTTTGCGGAATGGCATGTGGCATGACCTGCGGCATGGCATGATTATGCGAAATACGATACTTGCGGAATGACTCGAAGGAATAAATTAACTGAAGAGTGCGTCTCTTTTTTGGCGCAATTTTAATATGAGCATTAGCTTTTTCGATGTAGCGGAAAATGCAACAGATGGGCTGATTAGAAAATACAAGCCTGCAGCAGGGATAGACCATGTCTGATCGATGGTTTGGAAGAAGTGAAGAAATCGATGAATACTGTTTACTGTTCTCACATTCAAAGAAATATGAGTACATGTGCCTATTCTCGGGCCCTTTTTGCATTTATCACAATAACTTACCTCAGAAGGGGGGGAGCGGGCTGAGAATTTTCTAGTGTATAGTTCCTTTAATACCTAGACACATCCTATTATAAAAATTGGCTGAGTGAACACCTGAGGTCTCTCCGTAATTTTGAAAAACATTGTAGACGTTGAGCGGCCTATTCTCGGACGCGTACGATCGTTCGCAGATGGCTAATCGCCTTTTCTGGAAGAAAAGTATCTCCTTTATCATGTTAATATACGTCTCGTTAAGGAAAAAACGAAGTAATATTAAAAGAATATGTTACCTTTTCCCGACTTAAAAAACATTTTAAAGTTGGTTTGAGTGAGACCTGTCCCACGGCACCTCCGCCGGGTAATTTTTTTTTTATCACGTATCGCATTTGTTATCTAATTCCACATTTTGATGATTATCCCAGAATTTTATTTCATAGATATAATGAGCTATAGTGGTGTCAACGTCTAATAAGTATGTGGGTCGCGAGGAAAAATACCCCGCTACCCTCCCCCGCCGGTCGGGTCAATGAAACTTACAACTTTTTGAATTTAAGGGGGTTAATATTCCTCGATGCGATGTTTAACAAATTCTGCCGCTTTTGGAAGTTGCATTTGTAAGTTATTCCGGCTCGCTGTCAAACCAGGTAAGCTTTCAGGAAAAGTTGGGAAGTTTCTTCGCTATTCTTTTATGAAACTTTTGTTGAACTTAAAAATGCGTTTGCCCTTCGCTTTGTCCCAGAATAGTTTAATCAGACGCTGTGGACATTTGACGGTTACATATTGTAACGAATAAAAAAACTGTAACAAACTCATAAGAAAAATAGGCTCTGTTTTTTCTCACCTTACATTTTCGGCGAGACAAGTACGCAAGTTGAACTTGTCAATTACATGGAGTCAAAAGGTGAAAAGCGAACATGAAACTTAAATTTACTCAGTTTCTTGAGTACGAAAATTCATAGATTAATGTTTCTACCTTCACTCCTTCCTAACCCAGGGATCGACATGATTTATCCCAGCCTTGTATTTTCTAATCCTCTTTCTGTTGCCTAGTTGTTTTTATTTTAATATTCAGCTTGGAGTCCACAAGACCACAACGTCTAAAATTATAAAATTGGCGCGAAAAGAGATCGCGCTCTTCAGTTAATTTATTTCTTTAGTCATTCCGCAAGTATCGTATTTCGCATAATTATGGCATGCCGCAGGTCATGCCACATGCCATTCCGCAAACTCATGCCGCCTTTTACCCTCACCGCTATTTTCGACGGTAAGGGCAAAAGGCAGAATAAGTTTGCAGAATGGCATTTGGCATGACGAGCGGAATGGCATAATTATGCGAAATATGAGATACTCGGCCGCATATCAAAAGATCCATGACCGATTTGAAATTCCAAAGTATTACACAATTTTCTTACCCTTTCAAACAATAAGCAAAAACTTAGGGACTATCTCCAATCATTGTGATTTTTTACCATTAATTCCTGATTACGTGTTTATCCCTATTTAAGACAATACGGATATGTCAATATCAAAATACTCTGCTGCGGTAGCGCTATACAAATAACTGCACGGAATTGAGTCAGACTGTTTGTTTAGAGTGGGTTTTGTCTCTTGGTTCTCTTCCATGTCGCTCTCGTTTTTCAATGCGTTGATGAAGGTTTCGGCATGTAAAGCCGACATAATCCGCATTGCACAGATTACAATGAATAAGATAAACAATGCATGGCTGATACACAATGGGGGTTTCTCCGTGAGACCTTCGTATTTGACATGGAATAGCTTCCAGGAAAATGAAAGCTCAGTTAAAGCGCGATTCTCTTGCGATTCACCATCATACTGCTATTCAAGGAGAATTGTGAAAAAAGTTAGGGATCACCGACCATTTGATAGAGTAAGCTGCAGTACAAGTGGCTTCTAGTCCAATATCCGCTCGTGTATGACGACGTAGTTTGATGTCGAGACATGAATTGTGTGCAGTAAGGATAGGCAGTGAACAATTAATGGGAACAATGTATTGTACGACTGCTTACCATTGGATGATGGATCAAGTGTCAATTTTTCGTTAATCGCACATTATGTCGGAACAAACACTTTCTTTTTTAGAATCAAAAAAATTGTTTTCCTGCTCTGGAATCATAATTTTAAATTATAAAAAATATAAAAATTCTGTACACAGAGCGCAATTAAAATTTTTTAAAGTGGGATATTTCGTTGGGATCCACCGAACTTCGTCAGCCACAATGCAAATTTGAATGTTAAGAATGTTAATGGACCCGGGAGAGCTAAGTTGGTGTCATAGATGCTGGCTAATTCGAAGCCGTTGTCTCTGGGCTTACGTAATTTGATCTCAATTGCCTTCCTTATGCGGCGTTTGAATGTGTTACTTTCCGTGGCAAGAACTTTTGTTTTGCTGGAACCCACTGAATGACCCGTGAGCTGGCAATGTTCATGAACAGCTGACGAATTCCTAGAAAGATGTTCCTTTACTCTAGTTTTTTTAATAACCGAGAAGTTTCGCCCACATAATCCTTATCACATTGTTCGCAATGGAGGTGATAGACTGTTCCACACTTTTTAAGATTTTCTGTTTTGTCCTTAACATAAAATAGTTGTGATCTTAACGAATTGAAAGGCTTGTGGACAAGTGTAACTTCGTGTGATTTGAATGCTCTTTTAAGGCGTTCCGAAGTGCCCTTGATGTATGGCACTGAAGCATAAATTCTCTTCTCGTTAGCAGATTCTTCGGAATCTCTCGATCATAATTTTTTCCGATCATCTCAATTCCATCAATCCACACATCCAGTTCACTTCGGAGGAAGAAAAGAATGGCAGAATTCCATTTCTTGACACCTGCCTTAACGTGAACGAGGATGGCTCAACGGCGAAGGTCACCGTATACCGGAAACCGACTCATACTGATCAATATCTGAATTTCCACTGTTTGGAATCATCATCTACAACATAAAAGAGCTGTAGTTAACACTCTACTACTTCGAACTCACACCTTGTTGTCTGAAGAAGTTGACAAAGTAAAGGAAATTCAACACGTTAACGAAGCCTTGAAAGCCAATAACTATCCTGATTGGATGCTAACAATACCGAACACTGGATCCGCGTCGAGAGATTCCGAAGAATTTGCTAACGAGAAGAGAATATATGCTTCAGTGCCATACATCAAGGGCACTTCGTAAGGCCCTCAAAGAGCATTCAAATCACACGAGGTTACACTTTTCCACAAGCCTTTCAATTCGTTAAGATCACAACTGGTTCATGTTAAGGACAAAACAGAAAATCTTGAAAAGTGTGGAACAGTCTATCACCTCCATTGCGAACAATGTGATAAAGATGATCTGGGCGAAACTTCTCGGATATAAGAAACTCGAGTAAAGGAACATCTTTCTAGGAATTCGTCAGCTGTTCATGAACATTGCCAGCTCACGGGTCATTCAGTGGGTTCCAGCAAAACAAAAGTTCTTGCCACGGAAAGTAACACATTCAAACGCCGCAATTGCTATGAGGCCTTCCTTTGTGAATATTCCAGATTGTATACTTTTCCCCAGAGAACAAGAACAAAAAGTCTGCATTCATGTAAAATGCCTTGGATAACTAAGAGTCTGCTAATATCTATTAGGAAAAAAAGAAAATATTTGCAGGCAAATAGGATTTATATGTTTTTCTCACGGAATTTTTCGGTATGGATAGATTGTTATCTGTTTTAGGAATATCTTGTATGAGGTAATCGCCTCAAGTGCGTGACAAGTGTGACAGGCTAGGGCTGGGGTTAACACATTGCAATGAATTTAACCCCCTATCTTAGGTTAGGAGTAATGTGCATGTGACCTTGTTACATGCGTTCATTCGTTTGTATTCACTCGCTCTGCGAACATCTCACCTTTTTTCCCTCCTCCTCCCCTTCCCTCTCCGCTTTTGTCCCTGGTTGTAGTTTTCGAGGCGTTTTCTGCCCTCACCTTTACTGGGCCGAGTATGTCAATTATCATAATTGTTTATACTGATTCATAGAAAATTAATATTTTGTTACTCATTAAATCGGCTTTGGGCCTTGCCCTTAGCCAATTTTTGTTCCGAGTCGATTGTGCTTCTGTTTGTTTGTCACTGCCCAGTAAACAAGCTCGGGAACTGCAGCTTAATGGCAAATGGTCAATTATTCTTATTACCGGGAAAAACATAAATAAGCTTTATAAAAACTGTATTGCTTGCCCTAGTGCTGACCATGTGAACTTCGATATAAACGCCTTAGAAATAAGCTGAATCACCTCCTTAAAGTAGCAAAACGAAGTTATTATAACGGAAAACAGTTGGAAAAGCCAAAGATAATTTGAAGTTTACCTGGAAACTAAGTAATGAGGTAATTAATAAGCGCAAAACCAAACCAAAATTACCCTCGTCATTTAAGTAAGAGGAAGTGACGATTACTGATCCTATGGAAATAAAAATAAATTTTGTGGTATTTCACAAATGTTGGTCCAAATTCCTTCTTCTAGCTTTCCTTTTTGTTACTGAACTCAAATATGGATGCAACTTTAATGAACTCGCGGAAACGTGCGTGCCTCTAGGGACTCTAGCCAACATTAATATGCGAAATAGGCTTTATTTAAGCGAATGAGCGAGTTCTAAATGAATATCATACGTCCGTCGAAATAAACCAACTAAGGGGTAAAACTTTGCCCACTGTGTGTGAAATGCGTGATAAAATGCAGATTGTTTTACAAGGAATCAACACGCTATTGGGTTAAGTCCAAGATAGTTTAAAGCGACTTAAATTCGTGGGAAAAGTCAAACGCAAGAGGATTGCGTGGAAAACTCAATATCAGTAGCATTTAGTTCCGCGTGGAATTTTTTTAGTGGGGTTGGACGATGCAGCTTGAATACGTCATAAAATGCAGGTTGTTTACAAGAAAATGACACGCGATAGAGTGAAGTCCTATGTGGCAAAATGGAATACAATTCAAGCACGTGAAAAAAATGGCTAACGTTCATGTAGGGTAATGATTAGGTATGTTCTGATTGGACTTTAGACTTTGTTTTCATGGTACGTGATGGAATGTAAGTTGTTTTGCGTGTGCAACATGAATAAAGGAGCGGAAAAGAAATGTTTAAACTTGAAAACTTAGGACCTGTTTACATGGAGGTGGGGGACCCACGTAGGTGAGGTTACCCGCCTAGGTGGGGTAACCCGCCTGTCCATATAATTTCTTATTTTACTTTGATCACGTTTACATGGTAGGTGAGGTGACCCGCCTAGGCGGGTTGCCCGGTCTGCCAGGAAGGGTAAATTGTCAGCCGGGGTGACAATTTGCCATGTAAACGTGTCAAGGTGGGGTAACCCGCCTAGCCGGGGTCGCTTTCATGGCAAAAAGCTCCTTGCGAAGCCAAACACGGCGTAACACAACGCGTGACGCTTTCATGAATAAATACATATGTATCCGAGAATTAAGCTTTCGTCTTTTTCGAGATGTGAACTTGGGACGCCTCTGCTCAAACTCCTTAATTGCAAGCACAACAACAACCTCAAGAAACCTCACCCCAGCACCCCGGGGTTGTAAGAGTGCATGTTAACGCGTTTTATTTTTCGACCATGGCTAGGCGGGTTACCTCACCTACCTGGGGTTCCCCACCTCCATGTAAACAGGGTCTTAAATGCGTACCCTTCGCCATGAAATTGATCGCAACCAACCCACCAAAGAGAAAACTGAGCCATCTTTCATAGAAAAATCGTTGTTCAATAAAAGCACCTCCTAACAGTGCATATCAATCGAACACGATGTCACGCGAGACGACAAAGCTTCCTAGGAGCCACAAAAAATCGTCCATAGTTAATTTTAGTCAGACATTCATCGAGAGATAGTACTAAGCAAACCAACCCAGAAAAATATAACCGACACACTCAACAAATCATGAATCTTGCCGTTAAAGAACTGCCCAAATCAAAATGTTTGGTGCAATTCATTAACGCCTCAAGCAATATTTGGATCAAAATTGTTCCACTCACTCTCGTCGTGAAGGAACAATAACCATGATCGTGCTACAGTGCACAGAACTCCATTTTCTCTCGAACAACCATACACCATTCTCACGGCATGAGTAACACGTTTCCTATAGGTAATCTGATGTCTTTCATCTGTCCAATAATATCGCATGTCTCATAAAGCGCGGTAAAACACACGTTAAAAACACAGAAAAGCCAACATTTCTTATTCTAAATAATGATTTCTTTTACGAACCGCCCTCCCGCGTTAATGCGTTGAAACTTGAACACCTCTCAAACCAAAGAACAAAAACGACGCTCTGATTGGTGAGGGATACATACCCTAATGCGGCGATCTGATTGGTGCCAGATACATACCCTAAACGATCTGATTGGTGCGAGCAACATATCACTCCATACGCTAACATAGAGTTAATTTGTTTTATAGAAAAAATAATTAAAAAACGGATGCTACTCGTTAAAAAGATCCTTGTGTTTTTTTCGATCACATTGATAAAATTCATTCGTTTAACATAACAACGCACTTTCTGCGAAGAAACACGCTGTGCCTTGCAGACTTCGGGCATTTGGAAAAAACTCACGACAAAAGGCTAAAGTACTTTGCATAACGTTGTATCACAGTTCCTTGCAGAAAACCTTTTAGTCTAGAAGTCAGGAGTGGAAAATTGAGGTTTCGCACAACCCACAAATTAGAAAAGGTTTGATAGTAGATTTTGATAGAAGACCTACCGATTAACTTTAGTTAATTTGCAAATTGAAATTGTGATATAGGTTTTGCTTTAACTGAGAGGGTGTTTTTGTAGACAAACAAATATTCAGCTTAAAAATGAGATTGACTTATAACACGGGGTTCCTTGGCCTTTTGATCGTGGTTTAAGATTTAACTTCTTAGGTGAAGTCAGTTTCATAACAGAAAGTTTGCTTACTCTATAAAACCATGAATCATCGAATGTGATTGGTCATGTGACTCTGAATATGCAAAAGAACTTATACTGAGGAAAGTACTAATCGCTACGGTTTTACTTTCATTTACAAACATTTGCCTTTCCTCCCAAGGGAAGAACGAACATTTTTGTGTCAAAAAAGATGAAGTTGCACTAAATTTTTATGTGAAAAACAAGAATTACTTTGTTAAAATAAAGTTCAAATCGTTTTTAAAGAGTTATCCTCGGAATGAAAATGAGGCTAAATAGTGGCTGAACCCTTTTCACATTGTTTTGTCACGAAGTAGTTATTGAAAATTATGAAATTGCATGAGAAATCATCTTAAGTTTTTTTCATCATTGTTTTTGATAAGTTTTAAGAAAAGGAGAATTTCCATATCTACAATCGTCAAGCTCTTCTTTCTTTTTTTTTTTTTAAGATCGGCAAGGGGGAAATTTTTTTAATTAACAACCTGAGACTCTACTCGTATTTTTTGTATTATGGGCTACATCGCGATGAGTCTCACACATAACATATTACAAATACTTCATGGAGCAATTTACAACTGAATATGAAATAAATTTGATATACTTGCACTGAAATTTGCTACTTTGTTAATTAAGGAACAGTGCAAATCTATCAGACAGAGACTTAAAAGTTTCATTGTTCAATCGTCACAGTCAAAATCACTGACATCATCATTATATCCCGTGTGGATTGTAGCATGTTTCCTCTGTCATAGAAACGGAGGTCTCGGTGCCGGAAAGACCGACATTGGCGTAAGAAGAATTGGACCGACACTCAGACTTCTTGCAAGCGCAAGCTGTCAGCTCCGGTAAACTGCTGGATGTGGGATTCTTCGTCATAAACTGTGGTTTCAGCTCCCCATCTTTTATTACCCATCCATGTCCCACTGGGGAAGGTATTTGTTGCAAGCTATCAAGGGAGCACCTCCAGATGTGTATCTGATTGTTAACACGGTGGTTGTGTTGTTGCACACTATTAGAAGTTGAAGGAAGGGTCTCATTCTTCTGTTTCTTTTGACAGAACGTGATATGTCTAAGCTCATCAGCAGTCTGCGGTCTCTTCTTTGAGGTTGGATAGATGTCACAAAGAAATGCTTTGCACTTTCTAAGTGTCTCTTCGTCTGCTTCTTTTTCTTGTCCCAGGAGACCTCCCTGATGCCCTTGGCTTCGAGTCATTGCTTTCCATGCTTTTGTCTTACCAATCCCTGAGATTGAATTGTTGTTGTCACATTCCGTGAGAGCTAGTAAAGCAGCAAGGACCCTGTCTCCAAGCTTCTAGCAAACATCATGAACTGGTACAAAGCACATTTGATCTTTTACACAGGTGCGGAACCATAGTATGTTCGGGGTAATGCTCGCAAAGTGGGCTGCACTCAAAACAAGAACGTCTGTTTCAGGTAATTGGATGATGATTCTTGTTTCTGGGCTCACTGTGTACTTAGCATGAAACAACATCCAGGTATTTACTTCTTCATGACTGCATGTAAGATCTGCAACATTACCTTGAGAATCTCTCGTGATAGCCACACATCGCTTTCCATCCTTGAATCCTCCTCCGATGATCAGTTTGGTGTTCCCCAGGAGCCTTCCTTTGCCAAGACTGTACAAAGACTTTGATATGAAGTCGCACAGGTTCTCCTTATTCTTAGGGTTGTTAATGTACTTGGCCCATTTCCTGGGTACTAGCGTCGAAGGTCCACCAATGTGTACTTCCAGTACACTTGACGTGCACTCCTTGATCGCTCACCGGCTTTGATGGACATTTCAAAGTAGTGGTCGAAAACGACGTGAACGCAGAATATGTCTGGTCGAAATTTTTTGGCCGGTCGAAAATTCGTGCGGTACCGTGTGAACATATCCTGAATGAATGAAAGTTACACCGATTAATTTAATTGTAAACAAATATCTCACGTTTTAACTTCCTTAGTTACTCAGTTTTTTGAAGGATTATCAGTCATATTAACTAAATCACTAACGGCTTTTAGGCTGCGTGTCAAGTTGTCAACCCAACTTCCCTCCATTGTTTCGTCTCTCCCCACGTGTTGTTTTCTATGGGTCAGAGTTTCTGTTATGTTAGGTAGTGTGTGGGCTTTTTTCTGTTGGAGGGGATAAGCACCGCCTTGAAATTGTTTCCCCGATTCTTTGGCCGCTTTGATAATTGAAAATATCTTTGAAAATTGCAACTACTATAGTTCATGAACAACGAGCAGAGCCGAAAACATGTGTTGATCTTCATTTAGTGAAGACTTGCATTTGCAGATTGTGCAGCTCGTGTTAGTATTAAACATATTATGCTAAAGTTAAAAATCTTGCCATCACGTATCTTAATGATTTAGTTTTACCATCACTGTCTTTCTTATGACTCTCCGTCTAAAGGTAGATACGTTTTTTCCTCAGCCGTAATTAGTCTGTAGTTATTAGAGATATTTAGTTTTTGAGACCTAAAAAAAAGTTGTTTGCATGTACTGGCGAGGTGATCCAAGAGTGCGTCTCAACAAAAGTTACGAAGTTTAAAGATATACTTCTCTGTTATCCTCATATATCTCCAGCTGAATTTTCCATGAATTATAGAAAATTTATCGCTTATTAACATATGTAAGATTTGGGATTGGGAAGAATTGGGAACAATCGCTATTTCTGATATAAGACGACAAGGTCATGATTCGAGGCGAAAGCAAACATTAGACATCTTCAAACTAGAGTGAAATTTTTAGCCACTTGCGCTAAGAAATACATATTATCCAACTGCACAAAGTAGAGTACAAATAACGCGCGAATAGAGTACAAACATCTTGCCATATTGTACGGTTATTTGAACCAGAGTTGGTTATTTTACTCTTACCTTATTTAACAACTGCACAATTGTGAACAAACTTACGATCTCTCTTATTTCTATCTAAAAACATTACGCTAAATAAACATTACGCTATCGACATTGCTGATCCCAGCATTATGCAGGACGCGTGTCATATGAAATTCGTAATCAGGACCTCGCTCACCGTGGAGTCTCTATGGCTAAGTGGTAGAGCATCGGAGCGCGGAATCCGAAGGTCTGAGGTTCGATTCCTTTTGTCCCACGCTCGTGACAAGACGAAAAAAATCTTTCCCTGTACCATTGTTCTTGGTTCACAGCCTTCAGCTCAAGACCTGTCACCAACTGCTTCTCTGTTTGCTTCGCTTTTCCCGCCTCATAGGAAGTGCATAAGGAATAAACCAGTTGGATAATAAATAACTTAATAAACGTTTTGGTGCGTAGTATCGCGGAGTATTTTTACTCGAGTCAAAACACGGTACAACACGTAAAAATAGCAAGCGGGGGTATACACCAAAACGTCCAATAAGATATATCCTGCGATATTCTACGGTTATTCGGACAGTTGTTTATTTTGTGCATAAAATAAATCAGTTGAATAATAAATAACTTATTAGACGTTTTGGTGTGTAGTATCGCTAAGTATTTTTATGAGTTGTGCCGTATTTTGACGAGAAAGAAGTCTGTTCAGCAAGACAAGAAGAAGACGAGAAGAAACCATCAGAGTCTACTAAAGATGCCTGTGAAGACAGCTCCTGTGGTCGGAATCGACCTTGGAACAACTTACTCCTTACTTAGTTGGAGTCTTTCAACATGGTAGAGTTGAGGTAATCGCAAACGATCAGAGCAATCGTACAACCCTCATTTATGTCGCCTTTACTGAACAGAACTCGGCGATGCCGCCAAGATACAAGCAACGTTAAACCCAAGCAACGGGCTATCTTTGATGCCAACGAAGCTGATGAAGTCCTTGAAGATAATGAAGAGTTTCATCTTACGAAGTTGTATAAGCCCAGGGCTTATAACCGGAATTTTACGGTATCTTAAATCCCATATGTTTTTCCTTCAAAACTTCAGTATCTGCTGGCGTCAGATGATTATTTAATGACTCTGGCTATTTGCATATGACAGCTAACGTGAAAGGAAAATACATCCATGGTTCCTTATTGCTGCCATAAGTAATGGTCTCTTAGGGTGATCATTCAATAAACCTGCGACCCTAGTACTTTTACCGCGAATTTACGAGTGTAAAAGAACATAAGCCCATGTTCTGCTGTTTAATGTTTTTCCAAAACAGGAGGGGATTGATGATAAAGAAAATATTTTCAAATGACGGAAAAGGTTCGCCATTCGTCGCTGCCCTGGTCGTCCCGTTGTCTCATACTTCCGTGATCCACGAAACCTTAAAGTTAGGAAAGTTGTTTCCTTTCATCATTTCCGGAACAAAGGGAGAGGAAGCAAAAATGTTTCTAGTCTTGGTTGTGAAGCCGTATGCTTGGCGAAATAATGGCAAAGGATGATCCATAAATAGATCAAGGAATTTTACGTGGTCACTGACTTCACAGGGCGCCAACTGAATAAAACTCGTCACCAGGGCACTTGTCTTACTCCTCTCCAGGTTTGAATCTCAGGGAACCGTTCCTTGGAAACGATTGAGCCAGTGCATGTATTTAGGTTTTATGACGTCCCATAAAGTAAGGACTCTATGAATTTGTTTATTCATCAATTGTTTGTCGATTTATTATTGGATCCTAATTTCTTAATTGTTTTTAAGGCGCGGTCTCTGAGGTTGGTTATCTTTTAACTGTTTTTTGTTTCTTTGTTTTGCTACAGGCGTCTCACACGTCTCGAGAAAAAGCAAAAGATTAATTCAAGAAAGCGTCACGCGTTGTGTATTCTACAAGACGGAATGGACAACAGTTGAAATCGTAGTGTGCAACCTTGACTCCGTCATATAACAGGAATAACAATGATGGCAAAGCAGGCCCAAAACGGAAGAGAACACCAGAAACCACACCGGATACACAAGTAGTGTGTAAGTTTTATTAATCTTACCCGTAAAATGTTCATATTTCAGAATATTTAGCGTTGTAAACCGACTATATTATTTCTTATAACGCATTCAAATTCTCAACGGTTCCTCGCGTAACTTGACATGCGTCACAGCACGTGACGCGGTAAAAATAAAGACTAATACAAAGCTCAAATGTAACCATCGTTTAAGAGCTTTGCTTGGATTAGCTATAGAACTGATATTGGTCTCCAGCTCTAAATGAAAAAGTAAAAAAGTAGATAGATTATTTACTGCAAGATGTTTGTCCTTTCCAAAACGATTCCCAGAGTAACTCGCTCCGAGGAACAAAAAATATTATAGTAATGACTGTATGAACCATAAACATCAACCAACCTCCACCGAGAGAGTATAAAAAAAAGGAAAAGAAACGATACCGCGGAGTGTCTTGTAATCATTAACGATATTAAGCAAGACGATGATGGATGATCAACCCCCTAGTGAACCCTCTAAAGGGTGAGTTATCAAGACTGGTAGACAAAGAAAATTTAAAGGAACGTACAATGTGAAACGTGTCGTAAGACCACACGCAATAAGGTACCATTAAGGCGAAACACAAGGTTTACCCAAGAAAAAAGATGCAGGATGTTTTTTCCTCTATCGAAATTGATGTGGTGAGCAAAAGATTCCGTGTTGACATGACGTGTTTCACAGTCCCGTGACTTGTACGACAAATGACATCAGATGACGTGCAGGAAATGTGGGCGGGACAAGGGCGAGGGGTTGAGTAATGTCACTTTCAAGATTTGGATACACAAGTAAATTTACTTTCGTTAGGGGCCTATTATCTTAAAATATAATCCGCTGGGATTTCTTGTCGGTCGCGACAAATGATTCCAAACAGACTCATCGAACGTTTACAAGTTTCATTTGCTATCATTTCCGGTGCAGAAAGCGAAGTATTCATTTGTTTAATCACGGATTAAATTCATTGCTCGATTTCTTTCTCTTTTAACTCATTGTCCGGTCTTCACGTATAGACGTTCGATTTACATGACCCTCTGACAACTAGCGTGACGTACAAGTACGTGTTACACGATGGCTGTTGAGCACAGATGTAAACCAATCAAAATGCATGTTCTAATCGAGCCACCTCCAGTCCTCCCAATGACCTTTGGACTAGTTTCTACAGAAAGCTTTTCAGTGGACAAGCGTTCCCTTGGAAAATTACCGGCAAGCACGTTAGAATAATTGTAGCGTAACCTGTATGTATTTATTTCTGATCAAAGTCGAAGATGTCATTTACATCAGCTATCTCACGGTAGGCAACACCTCTTGTTAAACTCATGTTTTGAAAATATTTTGTTGAGCTTCAGTAACTGGCAATGTCACGTCGTTCTTTTGCTGTTCCTGAAATTTATCTCTGAAACTGATTTTCGTCACCATTCTACTTATTTGTTTTTGGCAGAATTTCGTCGATAGCTGTTCTGCCGTCAGTTCGTTTTACATTACGTTATCGCATCGCCCTTCGAAGGATGGTTTCACAGCTTCCAGCCGGTTGTTCGGTGATTCGAGGACAGTTTGACTCTCTACCCACTAAAGTACAGGAATACGTGGCTGACAAAGCTGAACTCTGCCAACCGGACAACATTTACATTTGCGATGGGTCCAAGGAAGAGAACGAATCATTAATAAACGAGTTGATCGAAAGTGGTGTGTTGACTAAACTTCATAAATATGACAACTGGTATGTTCAAGTAGTTTAAGCCAAATTTGCTGTTGATTTGACAATCGAATATACCTAAAACTTGGATTTTTTGCAAGCAATGATTCATACTAGGGAATCAAGAAGAGGGAACTTGACAGTAGTAAATTTCAGTTTATAGTCCACTGACTGTAGTTTTTGTGTTTCACAGTTTCTTAGCCCGCACTGATCCACGCGATGTGGCACGAGTGGAATCTAAAACGTACATCTGTACAGAGGACAAAGGAGAATCCATCCCAACAGCAAAGGATGGAGTTGAAGGCCGGCTGGGTAAATGGATGAGCGTAAAGGATATGAACAAGGAGTTGAGTAAAAGATTTCCTGGTTGTATGAAAGGTGAGGACATATCTTAAAGAAGAATCAAGCACGATTGCCAACCTCGTGCGGAAACTAGGATTTGTTTAGACCAAAGTTTGTTGAGAAAAAAAATCCTTTTGCTTATAACGTGTCTTTTGGCATCAAAATGAAGCTTCCCTACCTTTTTACTGCAAGATTTCGTTAAAATTGTCCTGTCATCCTGGTCTCTTACGATATTGTCTATCGTGCGTTGTGATTGGTTGTTGCGGGAGGTGTGGTAAGGGGTATGCCACGTAAATAGGATATTGTCCATTTCAACTAAGTTTCAAAGGTCATCTTGGTCTTTTTGAAATTCAATGAGAGTGCATTTGTTTTGTTTTAAAAACAAGTCTTGGTTGCTTTGGTTAACTTTCACATTTTTGTTTTCCCCTTTATTTTTATAAAAATCCCTGACCTGAAAATAGTGTTTTTTGCAACCATGAAAATCAAAATACTTATTGCTTTAAAAACAATCCAAAGCAAAAAGGTGAAGCTAGCAAGGATGTTTTCTTCCCCTAGGTGATTAATGATAGTCAGCTTTATTTAAGTCTATTTCAGTGAAACAGCTAAGTTGGGCTAGAAACATCTATATCTTCTAACAGCTCAGTCATTATAAAATGTGAATACTGGTGCTAAACAGGTCCTTATCACATTGCTTGTGCCAAGTTTAAATTAATAGAATTTTAGTGAAGATTGGAAACTTCATGCTTCACTAAAGAGGAAAGTAATTTGAATATTCCATGTTGGAGGCAGTTTTATGTAAAATTTACATTTATCTGTTTCACATTTATCTGTTTTCAGCCTCAACTCCAATGTAATTTTCAATAAAATGTTTTTTTAGTCTGAATATACATGATTGCTAATCCCAAGGGGTTGTTATCAGAGATTTCATTATACTGGAAGAACCTTTGAACCTGTTACATTCCTGTTGTGCATTCCATCTGTTATGGAGATCTCTTCTGTCTGAATTTCTTATTTGTTAATTTGTTTGTAGTTTTAATGTGCACAGTTTGGACAAAAGTACTCAGGACTGATAAATCTTGCAGACTTTTTCTTTGGTCAAGGGAGGGTTGAATGTGGCTATGCAAACCCACTTACCCATGTTACATTTGACCAATTCTGTTAATCCCAAACTATTTTCATTCTTATCCAGATCAGCCTTACTTCTTATTAGAAATCTTTGTGGTATGAATTTGCTGCTTGTAATATCATGTTTGTATATTGTGCTTTTGTTTCAATGTATCAAGATTTTACCAGACAGAAGACTTAATTCTTGATGTTGTTTGAGAAGCTAGTTAACAAAATTAATTTTTTGAAAAAATAAAGCTAACAAATAACCACTATATTTTGAAAATAATAGCAATCAATAAACCAGGTCAAACTTTTAAGCAGATCTGCAATCAATTGTAGTTTTCAAATTCACAGTTTGTTGCAAAAATCTGTGACCTAAACATTTTTTTAAGCCCAAATATGCCAATCAGCAAACCTGTTCATTCCCTTACTTAACATTTTTCTATCAAAATACAGAAATGGGTGTGTTATCACAAGCCTGAGAGAAAATTGTTTGTTATTTAATGAGAAGTTGACATTGAAGAACCATTGGCAGTAGACAATAGCTGTTGAACTTTGAACAAGATGATTGATGAATAGTAATGTCAGGTTTTTCAAGTTATGCACTCTTAAGTTTTTAAGTGTGTGAATGACCTTTGAAATGCTCAGGTTAGAATAACAACTGTGTTTCTGCTGTTCAGTAATAGATCACAGATTGGTTACTGATATTTTAGCCACAATTTCTGAGTACAATTCAGCTTAACATACAAACTGAACTCCTCAACAAGAAAGGATGGAGTCCAACATCTTCAAATTCAAATTTCTCTTTGAGAAACTTAGAGCATTTTCTTGATGCAAATTTCTCTTTGAGAAGCCCAAAAAAACTCCTTGATGCAGGGATAGAGATTCAACCCTTTAACTCCCAGATCAAATTTGTTATTTTCCTGTCAACCATACAACTGTTATGATGTTAATAGTTATCCCTAAATTTATATATTTTTTTTATTTTTATCACTTATCTGCTCGATATTGTACTGATATTGTAAGGAGAAATTCTGTGGTAGTCATTCACGGAGTTAAAGGGTTAACCACATTTTCCAGATGTTGATTTGCCTCCTATATGGCGGTAATTAACTGATATTCACTTTTTGGAAATGAAAGAATTGCATACAAGCTTCACTTCAGAGATGGACATATGTTTTTTCCAGGCCGTACCATGTATGTCATGGCATTCAGTATGGGTCCAGTTGGGTCTCCTGTGTCTAAGATTGGTATCCAAGTCACAGACTCTCCTTATGTGGTCTGTTCCATGCGCATCATGACTAGGATGGGTGCAGAGGTTATGAAAGTTCTGGGAAACAACGGCTTTGTGAAGTGTCTACACTCAGTTGGTTTGCCTAAACCTGAACCACCATCCCAGTTCAAGTGGCCTTGTAATCCAGATAGAACCATTATCTCTCACTTTCCTCATGATCGTGAAATCAAATCATTTGGAAGCGGTTATGGAGGAAATTCTCTGTTGGGAAAGAAATGCTTTGCTCTACGGATTGCCAGCACAATTGGTCGTGACGAAGGATGGTTGGCAGAACACATGCTGGTATGATGTATAACCTTGTAAACTGAGAAATAATAGTACTAAACATTTTGAACACCTACAGAAACCAGGGTGTGTCAAGTTAAGAAGTAAAACCATTATGGGAACTAAGTGATGATTTTTTATCTGATTTTTGAAAAAATTAATATGCCTGATTGGTCAATAACCTTAATGCTTGGGGCACAAGAGTCATACCTAAAGATCCAAAGCATCTATCTTGCCGCAGCTCACACCAGCTTACCCTTCTTCATTCCTTCACTTTTCCCAAAATTCTGGCTTTTTTCAGAATGAAAGTTATACATTTTGGTTAAGAGGCATAACATATTGATGAAAATGAAAAAAATTAAAGCAACTAAAAGCTATTGTGCTGTTTCTCTATCCAGGTTGTTGCTCTCACAAACCCCCAGGGTGAAAAGAAATACATTGCTGCAGCCTTCCCAAGTGCCTGTGGAAAGACCAATTTGGCCATGATGACACCAACATTGCCAGGTTGGAAGGTTGAATGCATTGGGGATGACATTGCCTGGATGTGGTTTGATGAGGAAGGTCAACTGAGAGCTATTAATCCTGAATTTGGCTTCTTTGGAGTTGCACCAGGAACATCGAACAAGACCAACCCAGTTGCTATGGATACATGCAAAAAGGGAACATTGTTCACGAATGTTGCACAAACAGGCGATGGTGACTTTTATTGGGAAGGTATAAGCCATGATATGTATTTGAAAATGAAAACATAGAATTAGTGAGATTAAGGTTTAATTTACAGAATAATCTCATTATTGTGTTAAGTATCTTACAGTGATTTTCAGATCTAATATGGAGCACTCATCATTTGAAGAGATTTTTAACTTATATTTTCAGGCAAATGGTTAATTAAGTACAAAAGCTTTTCCAGTCTGATCTAATTTTTAGTATTGATCATCTTATAGTATCCCTGGAGGCTAAATTGTCAGATGAAAATCAAGTTCATCTGAATCATCATGAATGGCAGCATTCTTAATCTAGTGTCTTTGTTTTGAAGGTTTGCCGCTACCAGATGCAGATGTAACTACTTGGCTTGGAGAGAAAAATTGGAAGCCTGGAAAAACTAAGGCAGCACATCCTAATTCCAGATTCTGTGCACCAATAAGCAATTGCCCAATCATGGACAAAGACTGGGAAAATCCCAAGGGTGTTCCCATCAGTGCTATACTGTTTGGTGGCCGACGCCCAAGAGGAGTTCCTCTGGTGTATGAAGCCTTTAATTGGCAGCATGGGGTTTTCATTGCTTCATCCATGTCCTCTGAAGCCACCGCCGCTGCTGAACATCAGGGAAAAAATATCATGAGAGATCCTTTTGCTATGAGGCCTTTCTTTGGGTACAATTTTGGCAAGTACATGGAGCACTGGTTAAGTATGGGAAACAATCCAAATCACAAGTTACCAAGAATTTTTCATGTAAACTGGTTCCGTCTTGATGAAAATAACAAGTTTTTGTGGCCAGGTAAGACTTGAAGGAGTTACTAATAATAAAAACATTTCAACACAATTTTTTTCTTGTTCAAGGATGCACTGCAAATCAAATTGCTAAATTTTGGACTTTTTGTTCAGAAAACAGTTATTTATTTGATAAGACTGTCTTTCTTTATGAGGGGTACTTATAGTTTTTATTAGTTAAAAATTGATCCTTTCAATGTAATTTGCAGGCCATTGGAATGCTACCTACAAAATGCTGTATAATTATTATTAAGCTGCTTTTGGAATATTTTGTGTTTTTTTTTATTCTGTGCTTTTAAGCTAATTACTCAACCTGTTTGTCAACTTTTTCCAAGGATTTGGAGAGAACAGTCGTGTGCTAGAGTGGGTGCTGCGACGTTGTGATGGAGAGGACATTGCCAAGCCTAGCCCAATTGGCTTCATACCCAAGAATGATTCAATTAATGCTGAAGGTCTTGGAGAACTGAACATGAAGGAGCTGTTCAGTATTCCCAAGAACTATTGGTTGGAAGAGTGCCGCTCCCTGCGACAATACTATGAAGAGCAGCTAGGGGATGACTTACCAAATGCTGTTAGAGATGAGCTAAATGCTCTTGAAGAAAGGCTTAAGCAGTAATCAATAGTTCCACGTAATTACATACTGTTGGCTACATTTGTTTTATTTATACCACTCGTACATCAATTGATTGGTTGTATGCGGTAAAGGAAATTGATTTACTGAGCTACTAGTAATTTAACTATAAGTATCAGTACCAATTAGTGCAGGTAAAAAAATTGGACAAATAGTGAGTTTTTTAGTAGTTAGAATGATGATCTAATAAAGAGAGGCTACCTTTATTTTTAAAGTTAGCTTGTGAAGACTAACAATAACAAGTACTTATTTATTATTTGAACAAATTGAAAGACAAAATTTGAATAGCTAAATGCCAGTGTAAACATTTTCTGTAGGGTAGTTAGGTAGTATAGTCAAACATGCATTGTTAAATGATCATTTGAATAATGATAACTCCCAGTAGAAAAATGATCTTTTTCACTGATTTCAATTTTTTATTTTTTCCTATTTGCCTTCAATTTGTTGAGTAACATACATATCTCATTATATGTCTAAGTAATGAGGTTCAGTTCCCCAAGTTAAGTCACTAACTTAATGAGATCCAATAGGTCACATTTAGAGTGATAAGGTAACCTATCAAATAAATATGTTGCTGACATTTTATTACATAGGAAGGTGTTAAAAATGTTTTGCGGCATTACTACATGTATTAACAAGTTGTATTTTTTTTTGTCTCAGTAATGGAATGTTATTTAGGTTGGTCTTGATTTGGCCATTTTTTTTTTGTCAATGGCTCATTTGCTAGTAGGTTACTAGAGGAGTAATTGTTACAAATAGGAGTCATAAATCTTGCAACCCTTGCTGGTTAAGGAATGTGGCAATGCTATTTCGGGACAAAAGTATCTCAATGTTGTTTTCCTTCTGACACAGAAAGCACATATTGTGTCAAATGAACATGCTTATTCAAAGAGTTAAAATCAAGGCTGAACTGGTTTAAGTGAGTTTCATCCCCAGACATGTTAATTTGTGGATCAAAGTTGTGACAAAGTGAGATATCAAGTTTACACCTATCTCCATTGGAAAAATAGTGGATGGTGCTCTTTTGTGGGATAACTGATTTTGCTCCAAGCAGTATAATTTGTTTTGCTGGCACTCATTCAGTAGATAGTTAGTGTGTTTACTATAGTGTTTTCATAACCGAGGCCTAAATGAAATCAAATCAAGATTTTGCCCAAAGGGCTAAATTCTCAATTCTCACTTCTTTGTCAAGTCTGGGAGAGGGAAAGAGATGTTTCAAATGTAAAATGCTGTAGTTTGTGAACAGTCTTTGGATTGGGCTATGAAATAATTTCAGCTAAACTTCTATTTGTACATCCTTTATAGACAATCACAACTAGCTAGGTTATAGAAGTGTAATTTTTTTAACTTATCAAATAAACTACATTTGGTTTAGAATTAAAAGTTGACCAAGTCTCTTGATGTTGTAACAAACACCATTAAAGGAAAAGTATGCTCTTAAAACTATCTGATCTTTTAAATGCATAGAGAATAGTCCCAAGAATATTGATGATGATGTGAGGGTGTTGAGGGTTTAAAGTATATTAAAAAAGGACTGTTACGTTTTAGGATCCACAGTAACCGAACCATTTGAAACTTGTAGAAAAGTGAACATAAAATTCAACTTGAGACCCTTTCATTAGCTGTTCATCTATGACATAAGAGTCTTGCTTGTTAGATTTCTAAGTGATCTGTTAGCACAGTTGAAAGCAATACAAAAAGGCATTTGTTCCTTGAGTAGTAATTTTTTGTGATAACTAGAGATACTTTTTTGACCTACCAATTGATGAGTTTGTGGCCTGGTTATTAAGTTACATTCTCACATCTATTTTTAGCACTACTGAAGACAATTTTGAATGGCTTGATTCAGTACTCTACAATATCACAAAATACACAACAGAGTACACTGTTAGATAAACTCTTAAATGATAGGATAAAAATTGTATGGTTTCTAGAACATGCCTGTTCCTTTTCCTTGAATCCTCCTAGTCAAGATTTTTTATTCATGATTATTGGTACAGTATATTGATGTGGTGTGGACCCCAATGAAGGCTCCTGTTTTCCCTTCATTCAATTCCCTTTGATTCAGGTCAAGTTTGTTTACCAGAGCAATGTTTTCAATTATACAACTTTACCATTAAACCATGAGAGAATACCTGTGAGAGCATTTTCTCAATTCTTGTTGCCCATTGTAATTATAAAGTGGGAAGCGATTAATAGAAAATTACTGCATGAAGAAGTCCAAACTTTTAATTTGCAAATGATTCATAAATTTGGTCATGTCCTGCCAACCTAGGGCTAGACAACAAAGTTCCCTTAAGGCTTCCTAAAAGAATGGTTCACCATTACACCAGCAACCTTAACACTTCTTTCACTTAACATTAAATAAGTAAAAAGACATAATGAAGAACACAAGGCCGTCACAATCATTTAATGTGAAATTTGTGCAAAATACTGTATAAAATGAACTACATCACCCTAAGGATAAAATTAAGGATTCACAACTGAATTGATTTTGCACAAATTACCGTAATAATATTTATAACAATATTAACAGACAACAGTATGCTTCTGGGAAATTAAGAATACTTTTGGTCAAGTCTAAATTATTACAGCTTAGCTACATTAAGAAAAAATAATGTCACTGTTCTCGTCAGCAATATAGCCTCAGAACTAACAATCAGCAAAAGATTCAATTTTTTTTGCATCATTCCATAGTGTCTCCATAGCATGAAAAAAAAATCAATAGCAGTTCACCAACAACAAAATGCACTTCAACCAACACTGTCTCTCTTCACCCTTACCTCAAACATTATAACTATATTTAAAAAGTTACTCTTACAGCTACATTAAGTAGCAGATTACACATAAAATGTAATTATTCTTTTCATCAACCAACAAATAGTCTTTTTACAATTTAAACATTCAATGTAAATGAAACAGAAGATGAGCACATCTGAAACTGATTTTTTTTCAAAATAACTTTAAGAAAATGCTAGTTTAATTAGTTGGTGAAACATCAATTAAGAATTAAAATTCACCTCAAAGTATCGTATTAAGCTAATGAGTTTACACATACAATAAGTGTATTGGAAAAAAAAATGAACATTTTGGACAATAAAAAGTTGTTTACTGACTCTTGTAAAACAAATACAAATTAATGTTGTTGAGGGAAATTTGGAAAATTACAAATCTTTTGGAAAATGTTCCTTTTTGGCATATGTGTATCTTGTAGTTCATGTTCATTCACTGAAATGTGACTTTCTCTTATTTTCAAACTCATGAATATCAATTCAGTGTATGTCATTATAAAAACAAAATATAACCATTAAAATCAAAGCAGAACTCATATCCGAGTAAAGAATACTTTGGGGTTGAAAATAATAAGGGTTTCCACATTGTTACTGCAACTTTCCAACCACATATGAAATCAAAGCTCTACATGCTGTATCTTTCAGTACACACTGTCATCATTTAGCCCTGTCATATAGAGATGTCTTAAAAAGTATCTTAAAATCTGTAAAAATGAGTTGGAATCAGGTTCAAAAAGGACATTATTAAAAAAATTATCATGCAAGTTACAGGAGAAATAACCATGAAAAGCACTCAAAAAACAATTACACATCACTTCAATGAAGAAGAGGAAAAACTAGCCATGAGTGAAGTATCTGTAAGCCAAGTATGCCACTGTACATCCTAATAGGATTCCCCCTGATACCATCAATCTGAAGTTCCATACTTTTGTATCTTCACTTTGTTTGACATTCTTCTTTATTTTATCAATCATATCAGATGTCTTTTTCCTGCGTTCTTCCCTTCGCTTACGTACTTCCATACCACTATGAACAAAAAAATGCAGTATGTTGTTGACGCTGTTCTAAAGAATGTTATTAGCACAAGTTTGCTGGCTGTTTTCACATAAGCTCCATGGTGACTTGATTTTTTATTCTGCCATCCATGTGGACTTTCTCCATTCCTAATCATAACCATTACAATTTCCTCAAATGTGATTAGTGCATTAGCTGCTTTATTCTTCACTTATCATTCTGTACAGTCATAATTGGACATTTGGCTGTAATTGGACGCCTGTAATTGGACAGTTGAAGCAGCCAATCATACTAAGTCCACTCAGCTAAATCCACTAATCACTGTATTGATCACAATGATCATAGCAAGAATCACATATCCTGAAAAAAAAAAACCTGGGGAATTTCCAAAATTGAGGGATTTTTTTCTTTAGACATTGTCTCTACTGCAGATGTTTGTCCTAAATGTACTTGTGTTTTTGGAAATTTTAACGGTTATGATTAATTGGTATTAGGATGAAGTGGAGTCCAATTTGGTCTCTAATCATATTAATGGTTAACATTCAGCTTGTAATTCACATCCACACATCTCCATGCGTATTCATTAAAAGGTTCCAGCCACTATCTCTATCCCATCTTAGGTAGGTTTACTCCTTTTCTTTTTTTTTTCCACTGTCCAGTAGAATTGTTTATTCTCAGTGCTCTTTGCTAATATTGTATGATCATTTATACCTCTCATTCTCCTTTACTTGGCCTTTACTTGTTGATTGCAACCCTTCATCTAATGTTTTGAGACCTCCAGTGGTAACTTCACATCCCTGGTTTGAAGGTTTGCAGCCATCTCTTGGGTTTAGACAGTAGTCTTTGGCATTGCAACTTCCCTCATCCGACAGGTGAAGAACCCCTTCATCTAATGGTTGAGGGTCTTCCTTGTCTTTTGTATGGACAGTACCTTCCTTGGTATGTTGATCCTCTACAGCAGTTGATTGAGGCACATCTTTCAGTTTAGACCCCTCATCTGTTATTTGAAGACCCTCCTCCTCTGTTTGTTCTAGTGTATCATCTTTTATGGGTAACTCAGCATGCACAGGGGATAGTTTGTTTCGTTCCTAAGAGAGAATAAGAAAAACAAAGATCACTTAAACTCAAGCAATTGTACAGCAGGATCCTCATTTAAGTAGCTAATACATGCAAAAAATTCACAAGAAAACAAACAAACAAAAGAATTAGTTTCACCAGAAACCAAATATTAACCTTTAAGTCGTAATTTTGTTGTGTTTCATCATCTTTTGAATCATCTAGTAAGCTTTCCCTTATTTGAACAGTGTCATCATCAGTCTCTGATTCTGACAAGGAAGACAGGTTGATGACTTCATCTGACCCATCACTACCACTGTCTGAAAACACCTCTTCTACTTCTGATTTTGGCTCTGTCACGTAGGTAACTGAATTCAGACAAGTGACAAACAAATAAATGTCTAGAAAGTTTTCTTAGGTTAAATATGAGCTATTTACAAGACAAAAATATACTTATAAAAACCAAACATTTTTGACACAAAAATAAATAAATAAACAAATTAATAAAATGATGACCTAGTGTTAAAAATGTTTGGTTTTTACTTTTAAATTAATTTTGCCTTGCAAATACCACAAACAAATAAAAAACTAAAAAAATAGATGTGCAAAAAATCAAAAGAAGACCTGGTATTCTGTATAATAATCAATATTGAAGTTTTCTTACAGATTAGAGGATGCATTCTCTTAGTCACTGAACATTATTCCAAATGTATTCCTCTCATTTGCTCCCCTGATTCATGTTTCAGTGCAGACCTTTCTAGTAGTAATCTATCCACTGATTATAGAATACATTCCCTATAACCTCTTACTCCTTATCTTAATATTATTTCATTAGGATGTACTGTTAGTAACATACCAGGTTCACCTATACGACTCTTCTTATTCTCTGGTTCATCAGTAGTCTCAGCATGCCTTCGTCGTGGTGGTAGTGGAGGTGGTGTCTCCTCTTTCTCCCCCTCCTGATGGCTTGTATCATCTCTTTTACTTGTAACTACTTCATCATCCTGGTCATCACCTTTCAGAGAAATAAAGGAGACTGCCATAAAACATTTTGCAGAAACATTTTTGAAATTTTAAATTTTGGCTTAATGAACCAGTAGTCAAAAATGCAGGTAACATTTCATTGGTGGATGGGTAAACAGTCAAACTTGAATGGGAACATAAATTAAGAGCCACTGACCAAAAATATCAAGAATTCGATGACAGTTGCAAAATTTCATAATTAATTTTATTTTTCCTAAAGGAACCTTTTGATGAACCTTTTTCAAAAATTACATCAAAAAGTTCTATTTTACTTTGCTTTCTCTGAAAAACCGAAAAGTTTAAATGGTCATTGTCACTTCGTATGCCACAACACAATGTAATCCTGCCTTTAAATTTTGTGTGCTAGCAGATGATTCCTTTATCTTGTCGAAAATGTGGATTTGTTATGTTGTTGCATATAAGTCTGCATAATGAGCCATAGAAATAATGTACTTTGTGTCTATTTCACAGTGGTAAAATAGAGGTCAACTTCAATAGCCTATAAGAAGGTATAACATATTTATTTACAAATCATTATTTACATCATATTACAGCTTTATGTAGTTTGATTCTTCCAATTCTCTATCTTGGCCTGTCATAAGTGGCATTTCCAGGTTGAAAAGACTTTGGGCTATTATGACAAAAATGCAATGCCAACTCCTGAACAGCTGCTATGGCCTATTTAAAGGCCTACAAAAAGGTCTGGTATACATATTTGCAAATCATAATATAAATCATCTTTAAGCTTTATCCTTGCAGTTTAATACCTCAAATTTTCTTTCTTGGCCTGCCATAAGCAGCACATCCAGCCTGAAAGGAATTTTGGCTAAAATGACTTAACACAGCAGTGTTATCGGTTGAACAGCTATTGCACAAGAGGTCATGCCTGGCCAAGAATGTACCATGTACATGACCTCTTGCATGACAGTTGTTCAACGGATTATTCCATTTTTTGTCATTTAGCCTGAATTCTTTTCAAGCTGGATGTGCTGCTTATGGCCCTTATGGTGCTTATGACTCTGAGATGACACCATACTCTTTAATGAAAAATTAATGGTACAAATAACATGGTTTGTCTACTTGAAGCATTTCCAATGTTTCCAGATCATCTTTAGAACTCAGAATATAAATGCTTGGCTCAAAAAGGCCTGTCAGCAATTTTTTGTCATGCTAAGTGTAATGTTTGCACAGTAGATAAAAATGATACAAGTCACCTTTCATTCTTTTTTGAAACAGCATTTTTATCTTCCAGTATGTGAGAAGTTCAACTTAGCAAATTGAGGATAATTTTGCATACATGTATAAGCAAATGTAAGACCTAGCTTTTTCCATGCACTTAATGCCTTTAAGACCTTTTGCATGGGAGACTTTTGAAAAGCAAATCATCACCAGTCAACATTTCATCTCTGAGACCCATTCTGCTTCTTTTGAAATATTTTAATTTCACAGATAAATACTCCATAGATTTGAAGCCTCTAACCCTCTGGAGTACAAGCCTGAAATGTTGTTACACACTATAATTCACTGTGTGCACAGCCAGACTGAGTTAACTCACCAGTATTTGGTTGTATCTGATGCTTTACAGCTCTGTGATATATTTCAGGCATTAGAACACGTACACCTTCTAAAATGGCCAGGTATGTGAAGCGCAGTTGATCTGGTGTTTGAATGAGACCCACTCTATATTGCCTTATTTCTAGTAACATGGCTTGGATATCAATCTGATTCATGTCTTCCTCATGCTCAATCTGATAAAAAAAATATAACAGGAATCTTCCAACATAAGAAATGGACTGCTCAAACAGTAAAGAAACAAAAACTTAGACATAGTTTGATGCTACTCTGGTTTGCAGATTTAATGAATGTAACTGAAGAAGTTACAATTCGTAGACTCAACGTTTCAACACTCCTACCTAGTGCCTTCATCAGGGGTGATCTAAATGCTACAACAAGAGGTCCTTTTATATGATCACTAATTAGCGGCCTTTTTTTCTGACGAGGTGTAAATAGGCGTCAGGAAGCAAACTGCCATCATCACGATTTAAAGGGGTGTGGGCAGAGTTGATATGCCAAGCCTCCAAACAAAGGCACTGGTGGTAACGCTGATTAGTGGTGATAATTTTAGAATTATCCCACCCAATCGTGTGGTTGGTTAGGCATGTATGCTCCGATAAAGCATATTTTCGCCAAACCTAAGGATCCTGTCATGAAAGAACAACGAACCGACACCATTTATTCTATTCCTTGCAATGACTGTGACAATGAATACATCGGACAGACCAAACGTCAGTTTGGTACATGGTTAAAAGAGCACCAAAAAGCGGTTTTTCTTTGCAAAAAGGGAAATTCAGCTTTATCAGAGCATACATGCCTAACCAAACCACACATTCATTATAAATATTTTATAAAAAAAAACTTTATACATTATAATTGTAACACGAGTCTTTAAATTAATAATTTGGACCATGTGATAACAATGTTAAGACTTTTTAGAAACATGGAAGGAAAAAATGTTTGTTGTGCATATTTACAAAATGACAATATCCAAGCCATAGTTGTCTTAAGATGACAGGAATCCAAAACTAAAGAGAGTTCCAGTATTTTTTAAAGTGTCACCAACATTTAAGAGGTGCTTTGTCTGGTATTCATTTTTCAGGATGATTTCTTACCCTGACAACATCAATGATAGAAACCTATAGTATGTATAATTTGATCCCTACTCACTTCTGTCAGAACTGAATCCACCATGACAAATGTTCCGGACCTTCCTATTCCAGCACTTCAAAAGTAAGCACAAAAACCTCTTCAGGATATTTAAAGCCTAAATATTTTAAAACTTCAAATACATAAAATATATTAAATAACATTTTCAAAGGAGTCTGCCAGAGTCACTTCCCTGTATAGAGGTTTCTGTCAGCTGTAGTTTCTTGATTAAAATCCATTCCTATGCTATTTAGAAGAAAATGCTACCACTAATTGTATGAAAAAAAAAGGTTAAATAACATGCCTACAATGAATTACACAGGGTCCTACATCATTAGACATCACTCCCGCCCTGCGCACTTCAAACAGGAAAGCCAGGAAAGTAGCAGGTGAGGTAGGCACTCCAAAGTCTGGCCATGTCAGATAGTGAAAATGCTCTATTGGACGTTTCTCTCCTGTCTAAAAAGATAATAATGACAACCTGTCTTAACTCATGCCTGTTTGATCAAAAGTAGTCAAAAAAGGAAACAATGTAAGTAACTCCAACTACTGACCAAAATATTTTCTAGTTCCAGTGATCTTATGGTGAAGTATTCATTGTGCAACTCCCGAAGGTAGTTGATTTTGAAGTTACCAAACTCAAGCTGATTAGAATGGGCATAGGCCTCTCCACATGGCCAGTACTGGTAACACTTGATCTGCAATGTAACAAACATGTGTAAGAAAATTTTTTTACTCCCAATGGAATGCTGT